>NC_056735.1:35889762-36084762 GCF_019279795.1 Protopterus annectens
CGGAACACACCTGACAATCTCCCAACAGCCTTCCTAAAACTATCTGCTGACAGCATAGCCCTTCCCATTTCCATATTAATCAACAGATCCATCCAAGAAGCACATGTCCCACCAATCTGACACCAAGCATACATTATCCCACTACATAAAGGAGGAAAAAACACCAACACCTCCAATTTCAGACCTATAGTTATCCCTTCCTCTCCTTCAAAAATCCTGGAGAAATGTATCCATACTCAACTCATGTCATATCTTAATTAAAACAACCTTCTTACCCCCACTCAACATGGCTTCTGCCCTGGCCACAGTACCATGACTGCCCTCCTATTGTTTCTCGAAACCATAAAAAAAGCTTGCTACTCTGATAGACTTCTATCTTCCCTGTTCCTTGACCTGTCCAAAACTTTCAACATTGTCTCCCACCCTCTACTGTTAACTCAACTCACATCTCTCAAAATCTCCACCTCAGCCTGGTTCTCAAGCTACCTCTCTGAACGTCAACAAGCTGTTCAACTGAAATCCTCAACTTTCCCCTTTCAAAACACCCCCCCCCCCACCGGGGTGTTGCAAGGTTCTGTTCTAGGACCTTTACTGTTCAATATATTTATTAATGATTTCCACACACCATCCCTGACTCATCGATAATCCAATATACAGATGACTCAACAATTATCTGCTCTGCTTACACTGCCTCCAACGACACGCACACACGCACACACACGCACACACACGCACACACACACACACACACACACACACACACACACACACACACACACACACACACACACACACACACACACACACACGTACAGTCAAAATTATTTAAATGAACAAAGTCCTGAAAGATCAACCTCCAAAACACTGATCACAGTACAATGAACATTTAAAATTCAAAAACATAACAGATCGATAGAGACATGGGCTGTCCTCTTCCGATCCATTACCCAGACCACTAACTCTGGCTTTAATTCATTGAATACTGACAGTGTTATGGGAAGGGATTTTCGAAGGCTGGGTTAGGATTAGTTTTAGCATTAGCAGGTATTGGTAAGGTGGTTAGTGGGGGGCTCCCCTCTGACTATCTGTGACCCAGCAGAGTTAGCGCAGCTAACAAAATATATAATTATGGAAAACAGTGGACCTTTCCTAAGTGTTGGCCTGCAGTAGCAAATGATTTCTGCTTATGAAAGCAGACAGAGTGGTCTAATGTTTGTGCAGTCCAGCTTTATCTTGAACTGGTCATCCTTATGCAAAAATAGCTACTGCATAAAAGTACAACACATGAGAATTTTACCCGAATTTTTCTCACAAATTTATTGAAATTGGTAGAAAACAAATTTTATAAATTCATAATATATGTGTGTGCGTGTCAGCATAGGCAACACCACCATTTTACATTTAACTGCACACAATTCACATTTTTATACAAACTTTAATCTATATCATTTAATTTTGCATTGTTATCCTTTAACAAAATTTCTCTTCCTCCAATTTCATGTATCAATCTACCCCAGTTTTTTCATATTTTTCTCCAACATTCTAATACCACAATGATATTTTCCTTAACTGTAGCTCACTTTTTGTTGCTTTTCTTACTTACTGCCCTCTCCACCCTTTTGCAACTTTTTTCACCCTCCCCAATATAGTAACTCTGTTCCTTCTCCTCTTTTACTCACGTCCCTCACTCTACTCCAAAAAAGAAAGAGAAGTCAGTGACCCTTTTCATCCTTCCTATAGATCTCTTTCCCAGTAGCCTTTATTGCAGCCACTCCATCTTGATTGGGCAGGAACACCACATGCAGGTTTATTTACCTCTCTCTCTTCCACATATCCAACATTTTGCCATGTCCCAATGGGCATCCTCTTGTAATCCTTTTAGGGTTTTATACAATCTAGAGTAATTGCCAAAGAAGATGCCTTAATGGTATTGACACACTCATCCAGCACAGTTCCTGACACACAACACCTCTACCCCATAAGCTCATTCCCCCCGACCCTACCTTTCTTTGTCTTACCTTCCTTGTTCCACATTTTCCTTCTTACTTATGTCCCCTGTAGATCTTATCTCTGTCTTTTCTTCACCCCGACTGAATCGAGCTTACTCAGAAATGTATAAACTTTCCTCTGCCCCTTTTCTTTGATGTCCAGCATGTGTTTTCTCATTACATTATGATACAACAACCAATACCCCATTTTTTCCACGCTCATCCTGTACTCTTTGAAAGAGAACATAATCCTTCACCTGCCCTACCTTCTGTAGGTACAATATATACTACACTCTCATTTCCTCCCATTTCCTGAATACCTTCCACTAAGAGCCCGTTAACCCATCTCATATTTTCACTCCTTTCTTCCATCCATTAGTGCATCTTTCTTCATATACTTTTTAGCTGTTGCACTACTACCCGCCATGTTGATCTCACTACAGACCTTATGCCTGCTGCTCTTTAGCTTGTATTCTCATACTTTCCACTGTAAGCCATCATTGTCTACACCCCTGCCGTGTCGATCTCACTACAGACCTTATGCCTGCTGCTCTTTAGCTTGTATTCTCATACTTTCCACTGTAAGCCATCATTGTCTACACCCCTGCCGTGTCGATCTCACTACAGACCTTACACCTGCTGCTCTTCAGCTTGTATTCTCATACTTTCCACTGTAAGCCATCATTGTCTACACCCCTGCCATGTCGATCTCACTACAGACCTTATGCCTGCTGCTCTTTAGCTTGTATTCTCATACTTTCCACTGTAAGCCATCATTGTCTACACCCCTGCCGTGTTGATCTCACTACAGACCTTACGCCTGCTGCTCTTTAGCTTGTATTCTCATACGTTCCACTGTAAGCCATCATTGTCTACACCCCTTAATTGTTGGGCTACATTAACTGCAGGAGCAAACCTCCTGAAGTCAGGCATTACTCATCTTCTTTCTTTCCTACATGCTTTGAGACTATCTTTATTTGTCACACTCTTTTTTTTGCCCTTCACACCTCTGTTACACACCATCTAAGTCACCCCAACCACTCAGCATTAGGCAAAGCAGGACACATCTCAGCAAACACAAAATACAGGTGAGGAAATTACTCTTACAACTTCTGTTCTTTCTCATAACATGCCTACATTAATGACCAATAGTCCCCTTATTTTATTTTTTTAACTTCTCCTAATTTTCTCTACAACAGCAAAAATCTTTCTCCTAAATACTTATCTCCACTTGGAAAACCCACTGGTCCCCTTGCTCTCTGTCAAATCCCAATCCCCATCAATTGTTTCAGGTGGCACATGAGTCCTATCTCCTGACAAGCTGCTGGAATACCATCAGAACCTGCGGTAACATGAATGTAACGTACTCATTTGCAAATAAATTCACCCTACTAAGTCTTATTCGCTTTCCACAGCCTATGGTTAGTTTTATAAACATTCCCAGTAAAAAGGATTACCCATGCCATGTCTCTCTTTCCATTGTGACTGATCAAGCAGACTTTGCCAGTAATCCTGGCCCACACCACAATTTTCAAACACACTCCCAGTAGTTCTCAACCACCTACTAATCAGAGCACCTGTATCATAAACACTCAGCTAAATGAAATGAGATATTTTTGAATATCTAATAATACTACAATCAGCCCTACCATTCCCTTCATTCTCATCCATCCTATTAAATTTATCAGCAATCTTCAATGATCTGTTTGATGAAATGTATTTCCTGAAATCTGTTTGTGAAGCTCCCACCACTTTATGTAGAATCACCTTGCTGCTATGAAAACTGTACAGTTGGGCTGCATCACTATTACACAAAGAAATGTACCTAGACCCCATCTGTTCTCCTGTTACCCCCTTTCCTTTGTACAAGTTCCACATGCTATGTCATAAGATTGAAAGTTCAAATGACTGAAAAGTATCTAAAACTCAAAATATTGAAAACATTTTAATGCAGGGGCAAGCCCCTTACACCTCCCGTGTGTGTGTGTGGGGGGGGCTGCTAATTATATATATATATATATATATATATATATATATATATATATATATATATATATATGTAGATATATATATATATATATGTAGATATAGATATATATATATGGACTCCAAGACTGAACAACAGTGGAGAAAGGGCAAAGTCTCCCTTTTCAATATTCTGAGTTTTAGATATTTTGGTTTTCAGTCTTTTGAACATTAAATCTTATGATATAGACCAGTTCTAAATAATTCCATCCTTCTCCCTTACTCTATTTAATTTTACATAAAAGCATCTAAATTTTTCCCTTACATCCATATTACTAGTTAAATGCCTCCTTTCCTTTGAATTT
The DNA here is from genome assembly GCF_019279795.1 of Protopterus annectens. Lineage (NCBI taxonomy): Eukaryota > Metazoa > Chordata > Ceratodontiformes > Protopteridae > Protopterus > Protopterus annectens. The sequence goes on from NC_056735.1 coordinate 35,894,081, forward strand.
AATAACATTACCCAAGTCTCTTTCCTAGGAACTTTTAACTTCCACACTTGTAACTTAATGTTTATCCATACTGTTCCCTCCTTTTAACTTCTGGCTACAACAGGGCTTCTTCCAACTTCTGTAATTCTTCCCTTAGGTCGTTTATTCACACCCACTTCTCCTCTAGCTCTTCTCCCTTGTTCCTCTATCTTGTCCAACCTGCTACTCCCCTATGCCTGCCTCATAAGTTTAGTCCATCAAGCAATTTCTTTACCATCTCTTTCACACCTCTTTATCTTCTACTGTCTTGCTTGGTCTCAACACCTACGGCACCACACTAACTACTATCCTTACTCCTTACCTTTCCAGTTCTCTGTCCTCCAGCACCATACATTCATCAGTTCCCTACCCCGTCCCACATCTTCACCACCTCATCTGAGACTCCTCTCTCTCTCTCTCTCTCTCCCGAACCTGAATATTTTCCATCTTCCACAGTTATCTCATCTACCAATATTGTATCCAATCTACTGGCCTGCTCCCTTTCATTCTTACTGAACATATACTTCCTCCACACGCACCTCTCTCCATGCATCATACACTCTGAGCCCCTTAATCAATAACCTCTATTTTATATGACTCTTAACAAGAAATTCTACCCTCCCGTATATCCTAATTCTTAATCAAGTACCGTACTAAAATTGGCAGCTCCATTCTGCATTGGATATAACAGACAACTCAAGTTAAGTTTGAACAGCAGCTCAGGTGTGTATAGGAGGTATCGGGGAGAATATGTCTAAGTAGCTATTGCTGGCTCACTATTTTTAGGAAGAGGGAAGCAGCCCTGGCTCACTTCATCAGTGATACCTAATGGGAGCAGCAGTTGCTCCGCCCCATTGCAGCCCACACAGTAAGCACAGAAACGTTCAGCATGCAGAGACATGCTTCCCCTCAGAGGCCAGCACATGGGAGAGCTTGTTAGACTGACATATGGGAACAGGAGCTCTACTATGGGAGAAGGTAGGCTTCTCTGGTGAACCAGCAAGCTGGCATATTCTCTACAACATGACTCTCACCATGCAGCAAATGAGCTGTTTGGGATTCTTGAGGCAGCAACAAATGGGCTACAGGGCTCTTGCCTAGCCCAGGCTGCCCAGGTCCCATTACCACTAAACAAATGGGTCAACTGGGTGCAGGTAGAGAAGGCTCAGTTCTGCAGAGGGATAAAAAAAGTACTAAAATCTCCCATCTACAATATCATATCCTCTTCCATTCCATCCTTCAGTCATTGACATGTAACCCTCTGAAGCCTCTGTATCACCTAACCTTTTGGCTATAATATAAGGCAACTACCAAACATTTATTCTCATATATTGCAGTAGCACCTACCACCTGACTGAATCTTCCTTGATTCTCTTGTCCCATTATTGACCTGTCTTTTGTTACTTATATGCCTACTCCTATTCTACTACCTTTCCCCATACTGTCCATCCTTGTGGATTTAACCCCCCTTTTTTAAAACATCCCCCTCTCTCTCCTACTCATCTTCAACTCCTGCAATCAAGCAACATCCAAACTTTCTCTTCTCAGTCTAGCCAATAATCACACCTTCTTGGCTATTTATTCACTCCACATTTAATGATGCTAGTCTCCAACCCCCCCCCAAACACCTAGCCTCCACTGCAACACAGCTAGGCCCATAGGGCTGTTGGATCTCCCCACAAGGTACACCAAAGCACCTCCCCCAAAGTGATGACAGGCATGCAGCACTGCCAGCCATCTGTCCTACAGGCAACCTACATTGGGTTTCCCAGGTCTGCCCCTCTCTCCATGACACTTCACTACTCACCTACTCTGTTAATCGTACCTGTCACTTTCTCATCTCGCTCCTTTTCATTATTCCACAGAGTATATATTTCTACTATTCCACATTCTGCCTCCTGTGAGCTTCACCTAACAAGTTACTGAATATTTGACCTTTTGCCAAACTTACTCTATTGGATTCATAGGGTTTATGGCCTATAACCTTTATCTTCCATCTCTAAATGATTACATATACTCCTTACTTCTCCCTTACATGCCAAACATCTTCTTTTTCTCCATCCTTCTTGTCACTCTTCTCCATCTGAATCCAGTCCTTCAATTTTCCATTATATCCTTAGCGGATCTTGTACAGGCGATCCTTCCATTATATCCTTAGCTGGTCTTGTGTCCTTTTTCATTCTGACCAGGATACTGGAAAAACCTCACTGGTTGCAACTAAGAAGCAGCGCAGCATTACTGCTCCCTGATCAGGCACCATCCCTTGCCAAATTCTCTCCAACAGCAGCCAAAGTCTGCTGTGGCTGTACAACAAACCTTCATAATCCTCTTCCTTCTCTTGCCATTTCCATCTTGACCACATTTTCTTCAGTGTCCTTCTGTCACTAGCATACTTTGCCCTAAATGACTGCTTCCTGCCATGTTTGGCAAAAATGAACCCTATTGTGCCATTTTTGTTTTGCTGTAGCAGGATACACAAAATGTACCAGTAATTCTGCTTGTGTTGTAAACCACAAACCTGAACTTACATTTAGTTTTTGTTAGTGCACTGCGGTGGTGGTGCTGCGGTAGCGTTGTCGCCTCACAGTAAGACGTTGCCCTGTTCGATTCTCAGCTAAAGCGTCTTCTGTGTGGAGACCTGCGTGAATGGGCGTACCTTCGTTGAAGGTTGTGCGTCAGAGCTGGCAACTCGGTACGTAAAAATCTACTGCCAATCATTAGCGGACCGGAGTTCCGCTGTGGCAACCCCTAACCGGGAAATGCCGAAAGAAACAACAACAACCAGTGCTGAGAAATCATCCACCATTTTTTCTTTGCAATTCTAATTGCAAATTCTTTTCTGCATGCTGCTCGTCTCAGCACCCATTCTCTTATTAAGCAGCTATGAATCTTGGCTAGGAACTGTTTGCTTCTCTTATGCTAGTTTCCAACCAACTCTGTCAGTTTGAAAATCCAACCCACTACTACAACTAAGACTGAAAACAGTCCTGCATGAATTTCAGTGGGTCTTCCTCCCCATTTGCCAGCCAATATTGAGAACATTGTGCCGTGGGACCTATTCTCAATGTCTTCTAGTTCATAGCTGGCTACTACTAGCTTTTTTTTAAGGTCCAATAGTTTTTCCCAGTTTATACACCACTGCCTCTACTTTACTGACTTTTGGCTTATGTCTCCCAATTCTCTTTCTTAAACTCTCCATTTTGTACAATGCAAAACTCATAATTGCTTGCAGTGTCCCCAGGTGGGCCATAATGGCATCCAACTTAATAATAAGAGTCTTGAAACTGCACATGGCTGTAAATCACCTAGTCATTACTCTCATATCAGAGAGGAAATCGCTAACCTAATTACTACACTCCATAGCTAAACCATCAACCCATGATACAGCCTTCACGCTATCTGACTGTAGCAATTCCAGACAAATACATTTTAATTAGGAAGCATAACAATGAATCTGCTGTACCTGTACAACTGTTGTAAAGAGCCACTGCCTTGGCTCAGAGTATAAACATGGCATTAGGGTGCAGCAGTGCAATGCCAGTCTTTGTATGCTTCCATGGATGCTTACAGTGATGAGGAGAAAGAAAGCATCATCTACCAAAATCCGACATACAGGAAGCTTTGTAAACAGGAGCAGAGCTTGAAAACAGTCTGGCAAAAATGTAGTCTGGCAGTTAGTTGAGGGAATGAACTACTTCCTGTATGAAGGATACAGGGTTTGAATCTTTCCACCTTCATTTACCTACAGAGTGACCTTGCTTGAGCAAGTCACGTAACCAAGACAGGGCTTTGTGGCAATTGGGAATTTGTATTAAGCTCCTTAATAGTGTCCTGGACTACATGCCTAGTAACTACTATAAACCGAAAAGTTATTTAACTTATTCATTCCGATGGAGTTCTGTAAGTTTGTAATCCTTAACTCCCAATAGTTGCATCCAGAGCATCTTGACAAAATCAAGTTATGTCCTCACAGTTCAAAGAAATGTTTGAATTTTTGGAACCGTAACAGTTACTGGCAAATTGATCAGCATGAACTAAACTGTACAGTGGTAGTATTCAGTACATTTTAGGTCTTAAAATGGCTTTTATAAGTCACAATAAACACTAATTTTGTAATGTCACAACAACCTAAAATATCTCGGTAACCACTCAAGCTGCATACATACTGTCAGCAGCATTTTGTTCACTCATTTGCTAGCTTTTATATGGAGCAATAAGCAGTAATTCTGTTTGTGTCACTTGGTTGTTGAAATTTGACAATTATGACAATATAAAAAGTACATGAACAACATTTAATATCTCTCTAATTGCGCTAGACAGCAGCACCATTGTAGTTATGTCGCCCATCATGTAGGATTTAAGATGAAATCTTTTATTTGCTTCTGTGTAGCATGGTTTTGGAATTATTAATGTAAATATGAATAAGCAATCATGCCCTATTTGGGAAGCTACAAAAAGCTAACACTTTGATCCATTAGTAATGTTTGTAAGATGGCCACGGTTCACTTAATCCCTTCCTCCCAGCTACTTTTTCTAAGATGTAGACTGGAGGATTATGGAGGATGCCAGTCTGGCACCCATAATATCCAGAAAATGTCAGAAAGTTAAGGTGGCAGCTGTCCCTGCAGAATTGTAGGCCGAACCCCCCCCCCCCCCCCCCCCGATAGTAGATTATATGTCTAGTTTGAAATGCTTTGAAAAGGTGTGGTAGCAATCCAACCAGCTGCCTTATTTATTCTTTGACCTGCCATATTCTTGAAAAAGGTTATGGATGTGCAGCTGATGTAATGGTATGAGCCTTGACGTAGCCCACTACGGACATAACACCTTGATATAGCCCACTATGGGCATAACATGAAGTTGGTAGAAAAAGGTGATGCAGTTAACTAAGTATTTAGGCAGAGTCTGTCTGGACATTGTTATGCACTGTTTTCAAGGCATAAAAGACTAACAGCAAGTCTGATAGTCTAAAGCCTGGTCCTGTTAGTGTAATATTGTAGCTTGTTGTGAACATGAATGGTATGGAGAGAATCACTGCTTCTTTTTGTGAATGTCTGAATAAAATATATGGAGCTGAATGGACTGAATCAAGGAAAGTTGTGAAACCACTCTGGGCATGAAGAAATGAGCATTTCTGAGCAACTCTCACTTAGTGGATGACTAAGTAAAGTTAAATACACTCCAGTCTGCAGCTCAGAAATTTTCCTAACTGAGACGATGGCGGCTGCAAAGATAATTTTATAAGCAAAGGCCTTCAGAGGAGCCAGATTTTCTAGTTAAAATGTGAGTTTTTCAGTTACAAAGCTGAAGTCACAATGGATAGAAAAAGGAATTCTGTGAGTCTCAGGCAAAAGTACCCTTTAGGAACAGTTTAACAATGCAGATGGAAGAAACAAGACACTAAAGGAAGGCAAGATGAAATGTCAGGCAAGGTGCACCTGAAAGAGGCATATGCAAGTCCATGATTAAACTGTTCAGAGATATGGCAGCAAAAAGGGGACTGCTAAGGCAGCTGTGTCGACCTGCATTTTTGCTGCACTAACAGCAAATCTCTTCCCATTTGGCCTGGTATTACTGTTGAGTATTAGGTCTTCTTGATTCTAGCAAAATGGTTACTACCTCTGGGGAAAATAAATGAGTATGAGGAGCTAACCAGAAATCATCCATACTTTGAAACACAGACTCTTGACGATGAAGTGTGTAAAGGATTCCCTCTGCTGGGTTAGCAAGGTGCAGTGGGGAGGAGAGAGCCAAGGATCCTAGTAGCTCATCTGAATTAGTTGAGAAAACAAAATAAGACCTAGCCTCTCAACTTCTCTTCACAGAAGTATTCCAAGGGGCCAATAAGCCTCTCTTAATGGAAGTGAAACAGCTAGCTAAGATCCAGTTCTAGGACCATAATGATGAAGAAAGCATGGGTATTCTCATTAGCAGACTATCAGTTGCTTACAAAGAGACCAGACAAAGATGACCTCATTTTATGACAGGTCTTGCAGGAATCAACCATCCATTCTGGCTTGCAAGAAAACATAACTAAGACAGATTTATTCTCTGCAAATTTATTAAACCTGGCTCTTAAGAAGTCTGGAGTGCATCTCCCTTTTCCAGAGAGCAATGCAGCATCCAAATACCTTGGTATATGTTTGCACAAATCCCCCACAAGATGTTAGAGATTAACTACAATCGACTCTGGGATGCATTAATTGTGCACGTATGGAAGAGGTTACACTTTGCACTGGTGCATATTCTTGCCCTGAAAATGGTGTTTTGGCATTAGATTTTATTACACAGTAGTGCATATGCCAGCTCCTGTTTCCTACCTGTGGCTTAAGAAAGCGTAAAAAGCCAAAGATTTTATTTGGGATAGACAAACAAAGGTCCATGAACATGTGTTTCTAAATATGGAAACCTTCAAGGATTGGGGTTTAGCGAAACTGACAGCCTTTGACAAACCCTTTTCCCAGCACCAGTCAATCTGTGCTCATATTACTGGATGCAGTTTGTAGACTAGGCTATAATCTACATTGCCTCCTGTTATATGAACTCCTCTTATATGAACATGACCTGGTATCTTAATCACTTCCCCATCCCCTTAGCTAAATAAATTGTACACCTTGGGCACTTCTTGTGCAGGTTGTCACTATCTTGGAGAATCTCTAAGGAATGATCACCCATATATGGGTGCTAACGCGGATGTTGAACAAGTTTTCTAGAGAGAAGGGTATGCTAAAGAAGTGAATACTTCATCTGATGTCCAACAGATGGTGGGCCAAGAGTTAACATTAGCAATTTTTTCATACCACTAATTAAAATGAGGGATCCCCTATTTCTGATTTTCTTTTCAGCATGCATCCACAAGTATTAGTGTTTTCAGATATCAAACGCATTCCGTATTTGTCAGGTATATTAATTACACAAAAGGTTCAGGCTATAGGGATTAGCTTGAGGTCATACACTAAGAAGTATTCTGATAGGCCTGCTTCTAATAATAATGAGGAAGACATACCTCAGATTATTTGGACACTGGGAAGGACACCACAAATGCAGGCACTCATTTTTGTCCATAAGGGTTACTGGATCTTTATGCATAGCTGACAGATGGAAGACACTGCATGCGTCTCATATGAGTTCTGCAAATATCCTTTAACTCATTCAAAGCAAAAGGTTTGTGATTGCTCCTGTCCCCCTAGTCCAAACCATACAGCCATAATCAGTTGAGTTAATGTCCAAAGTGCTTAGAACTGAAATCATAGAACAAGCAAGTGACTGCTGATTCCTTTGTGCAGGCAGTGAGTTTCAGGAAGAAAACAACGTTTTTTACAGTTAATTATAAAAACACACAAGCTGACAGCAGCTCAGTGGAAAACTGCTTATGACATTAGAGTCCCCACCCCAACTGGTGTCCTAGGGTGAGGTATTTTTTGTTAAAGGGGCAGAAAACACCATCAGCAGAACATGGATAGACAACTGGTTATGAAGCATATTACTCATCGCCTTACTGTTGTTTACGTAGCCAGCAGTATACACTAGGTGTTTTACTTAACTTATTTTCTGCAGACTGCATCTGCTATGATTCAGTTGTATGACGAAGTTAGCAAATATGCCAAGCTGCCATTGTTTGCATATTATCATTTGCTTTCCAGATAAGTGACTTATCAGTCAATCAGTCTTTTATTCTAATTAAACAGCAGAAATGAAATAGCAATTGCTAAATCAAGGTAGACTTCTGGCTCTTGAAGGTGTGCCTGGAGATGACTGATGCACTAAAGAGAAGTGAACATTCAATTACTGTAAGTAACAAGAAAGCACTGAAGACTACGTGGTTTACGTTCTCTTGTGTTTTCAGCCGATATCCATGGGGGGGGGGGGGTACCTTACATCACTCTGAGGATGTGTAACTACTTTTGAAATCTAGGCTGAAAACTGATGTTATACATGAGGATATCTGCTACAGACAGCCAAGAGACTGTAGCAATGATTCTTACTAGGATACTATTTACCACTTCCCTTGATCTTCCTCCTTCTCTTTTTTCCTTCCTCTCTTCATTAACCGATCAGATGAAATGAAACTCATTCGTTATTTAGTGCTTTTTCTTCCCATCCCCTTACTCTTCGCTTCCTCCACTCTTGACACCAGAAATACTTTTAATACACACCTTAACAGCAAATGCTTTGATAAAAAAGTCAAAACAGTGACGGCTAGCTGTCTCCCCACAAAACAGTCTTTTCATAGTTGAAAATTGACTAGTGGATACTGATATTCTTATCCCTTTCAAAAATAATGAATTCCCTTCTTCCAGAAATGACTGCTGAGGATCTGAAACAGGTAATATTTCTATGCACTAAATCACTTAAAGTCATCCACCACAATGGCCACAACATACACTACAAAAAAAATATATCCTCTTTTGGGGATCTGACTTTAGGTAGTAGCATCAGCTATACACTGTTCAAGTTTTATATCATATATCACATCACATCACGCCATATCATATGCAGGCAGACATGCTTCCTCTCCCTACCTTAAACACTTTGTATCAGCATTTGCTGATCGCCACTTTCTTTTTCCACACATTTCAGCTTTACATAAAAACTCTTGCACCTTTGTGTTTAGAAAATTATGCACAGATTTCAGTACTAATTTGTGTGGATTTTCTAACAAATTATGCCAATCCACATAATTTTTGAGTCAAACTCAGTGACACACCACTTAAATTCATCATATTCTGTCATCTGTTCAACATTTCGTCATAGATTTCCATTTCAGTAAATCCTCAAAAAGTTGCCTAAATGTAACTGGTTTGTCCAAATCACTTGGTGATCATTGCCTCTTTACATATTAAAAGTTATTAAAAAAAAAAAACAAAAACAAACAAAAAAGAAAAGCGACTCTAGTTGCGATCAACAGCATTTCCCTCATTGTTAACAATTACAATTAAATTCAGAACTTCAAAACACTGACTGGTTTCTACAGTCTAAATTAATGGTATCTTTTACCTTTTTTACGGTTACTTCCTCTAATTCAGGATGCTCACTTTCCATCAAAAAATGAATACCCTGTAGAAATCACTATCACTGGCTCACAACTGCATGAAAGGTCTAGAAAGAAAGTGCGGCTTCTCTGAATGGTATCTAAACCAATATTTGACAAAAATATTTCTATTGAGTCATGAAACCGTAAACACTAGCCAACCAAGTTAAAACTCTAGTTACCATTCCTAAATCTTACTGGACACAAATTAAAATACTTAATGGTAATAAAAACAATAACTCTACTGATTTGCTATCTAAGGTAAATTATAGCACCCTCTTCTGTGAAGAAAGTGCTACAATTCTTTTAAACTATTTTTATGCCCTGCTACAGTCTTCTTCTCTGACAAACTTTTTACAATTCCTCCTAATTCAGTAATTGTAACCCACAGCCTCTACTCCACTTCAAAGCTATATTACACACAATATGTGCAATCCCTCTACCTTAAAAACCCTGATAACAATTCTACCACTGATAAAATGCTACATCCTAAGTTCTTAAAATGTCTGCAGCATATATCACCCACCCTATTAACAGTGGTGACTGGTGACTTCAAAGCAAGGGGGGCTGCAGGAAGCAACTGAATGGGTGAGACCAAATGTAACAGTGTGGAGCTCTATTATAACAGGTTAATGGCCACTGCCTGTGATCAAATAACAGATGGAGGGTCACTCATTTTTATCCATAGACTTCCTCACTACATACCTACTCATTACAGCCACTTCACAGATTATATACACCTTAGACGATTAACCACAATCAACAAGGCCAGCCTTAAGTAAAATGGAGCGATACACAAAGGACTCCATGCATCTCATTGTTACTTACTAGTCTCCCCTGTACTTCCCCTGTGTCCTCCTCCATTCTCCCCTCATCCTGGCCCCACACCATCAACATACATCTTACTTGCATTTTCATAATTTTTCTTACTTTTTAGTCTCCCAATCTTATAATACTCTGTAGTGTAACGTAAGTGTGGATAAGGTAATTCAATTAAACCAGGGGTCAGGAGACCACTAGATCATCGCCAGAAGTTAAAGTTATAGATACTTGGAGGCCCCTCTTACAGTTTTTCTTATAAACTTTTGATTTAATGAGGATGGTCTGACCAGAACATCATGTGTAAGTTAATATATTCAGTCTTGTTTTTCCTTTACATAAAAATAAGTCTTAAGCTTAATGTTCAAAGCTAAACAAAACAAACAAACAAATAAATAGTAGCTCCCAAATAAACTGAGAAAATGAATGCAATGCACTTAAATCATATCTAGGAATAGTGCCTACTCTCTTACCCCTCCAAAAAAGTTATAGTTATCTTCTGTGTACCAGACTAGACTAGGATGAAAAGTAAAAGAACAAATGTCCTGAAATACATATACAGTTGAGGGTGTGGAAAATCTGCTCAGAGACAAGGATTTCATGCAGTCTACACAGAAGGAATGAACAGCCGAAAACTCAAGGGGAGAACCAAGCACTGTTAGATGGCGACACTATCAATGATCAGTTGCTATCGCACACATCCTGCTCAGATTGCCACTTAGAGTACAATCACGATGTTCAACTGTGATAGAAAGTGAACAAAAATTATGCACACTACTTCTACAAAGCCAGAATAACTGTGTATTTTGAACAAATGACAAATGGGTCAATCACTTTCATTCACAGACATCCCGTGCAACTAGCAATTAAAGGTTAACTTTACTGAATGAATGTACCTCAGATATCAGAATGCAATAGAATACAGTTAACATTTGGCCAAATTAAGTTATTTTAACATTCTCTCTCTCTCACACACACACACACACACACACACACACACACACACACACACACACACACACACACACACAGATGTGACCATTGATTACAGCTACCTGCATGACTGTGAATGCACACCAACATTTTTGACTGCGATCAAAGGAATGAATATGTATATAAATAACTGCCATACAGGAATGTATCAGCTTCTCTCTCTCTGGTGTCAGACCACAGGACACCTGACTGAAAACATCATCATCATCATATTTTGGCTTTTCTCGTTAGGGGTTGCCACAGCGGATCATCTCTTTTCATTTTTTCCTATCCTCTGCATCTTGCTCTGTCACACCAACCGCCTGCATGTCCTCTCTTACCACGTCCATAAACCTTATCTTAGGCCTTCCTCTTTTCCTCTTACCTGGCAGCTCCATCCTTAGCATCTGTTTCCCAATATACCCATCGTCCCTCCTCAGCACATGTCCAAACCAATGCAATCTCGTCTCTCTTGCTTTGTCTCCAAACTGTCCAACATGAGCTGACCCTCTAACATACTGATTCCTAAACCTATCCATCCTAGTCACACCGAGTGCAAATCTTAACATCTTTAACTCTGCTACATGCAGCTCTGACTCCTGCCTTTTTGTCAATGCCACTGTCTCCAACCCATATAACATAGCTGGTCTCACTACCCTCTTGTAGACCTTCCCTTTCACTCTTACTGGTACCCGTCTGTCACAAATCACTCCTGAAACTCTTCTCCACCCATTCCACCCTGCCTGTACTCTCTTCTTCACCTCTCTTCCACATTCACCATTACCCTGAACTGTTGATCCCAAGTACTTAAACTCGTCCACCTTTACCAACTCTACTCCCTGCATCCTCACCATTCCTCTACCCTCCCTCTCATTTACACACATATATTGTCTTAGCCCTGCTGACCTTCATTCCTCTGCTCTCTAGAGCATATCTCCACCTCTCCAGAGTCTCCTCAACCTGATTTCTACTCTCACTACAGATCACAATGTCATCTGCAAACATCATAGTCCACGGGGCCTCCTGTCTGATCTCATCTGTCAACACTTGACTGAAAACACCCCTACCAAATACATCTCAACTTCTTATCACTCAGGAAGAACATATGCTCAAAATTAGTGGTAGAGAAAGGACCAAAATCAGTGACAGCTATCACCTTTACATACTTAGAAATTGTCTAGAATAACAGGCTCTGTGTTCGCATTCTCTTTTGAGGGCTGCTAAGTCAAACTCAAATGTCTGTTCTCTGAATCTGACACCTTTGCAGGTTTCTCTGAATGCCTGCTCAAAGTTTTCTCTCCTCTCCTGCTGTTGGTTGTTACATAAGCCATTAAAGCCCAACTGATTTTTTTAAATTTCAGCATGCATTTGTTCTATCCTGGTCTCTACTGACGTAGAAGAATCCTCAGTTCGCTCTCTGCCCTACTATTGTCATTGCCTTCTGTTTTATACAGCTGCAAATTACTCTTCTGATTACCTTTTTTTTTCTGTGTGATCTTCTAGTAAACATATGTTGCATTCTAATAGGTAGCTTTCCAGCAATTTTTACCAGCTTTTTAATGACTTAGTTGTCCTTGGGTATGGAGCACCAAAATAACTACCAAACTGCAACCGAACTGGAAGCCAAAATAATACTCTGGTTTAACAGCCACAATGACCACAGCAATTAGTCTAGGGCTACAACTGTGATTTTTATTGTTCTGCTTTTTGAAGAATGAACCTTACTGTAAAAGGAAATATGTGAAGCTTTTTTTTTTTTTAAATCTCGAGTCCTACAGTTTAGCGTGACTGTGATGCTTTATTTTAAGTGATACCATTTTCTCCAAAACTTTGTAATCTAAGAGTTGGAAACAACTTATTGGTCTGTGGAAGATGCAGTTCTCCATTTGGTGTGGGGGTGGGGGGCTGGGGTTTGAAGGTATATCTGTCCCTCTGCAAAAAGCATTTACTTAAGATGAGTAATTCAGTATGTCCTAAACCTTCAGTTTTGAAAAGTTTTGATTAGTTAATTTTCAATGAATCACAGTTATTTAGAGCATTTCTAATTAATCCATTTTCTGATAGCAATACTGACACGTTGTTGTTGTTGTTGTTGTGTCTTTCGGCTTTTCCCGGTTAGGGGTCGCCACAGCGGAACTCCAGTCCATTAATGACTGGCAGCAGATTTTTACATGCAGAGTTGCCAGCTCTGATGCACAACCTTCAACGAAGGTATGCCCATTCACGCATGTCTCCCACAGAAGACGGTCTAGCTGAGAATCGAACAGGACGTCTTACTGTGAGGCGACATATCTTTAATAGTAATAGTGCTGTTGTCACCAATAAATATCTGTCAGAGGCAGTGTGAATTTTAAGACCATAAGTAGCTAAATTAGCTATGGACCTATATAAATGAAACAGCACGAGCAGGGTTTTGGCATGAATATTCTCATTTGGAGATTTCTAAAGACTACACCCATGACAGGTTCATGAGCTGTCTGAATTTAGAGAAATCTTAGAAGGGCTTCCAGCAGCCAATTATCTGAGTAAGCAGACAATCCAAGATTCCTGTGTCACAGTGCTGCTGTCACACCTATGTAGCTCTGGATTAACATTCATAAGACAGATGTCAGAGAGAGGGACATTATCCAGTACTGGAAATATAGAAAACTTTGGGCAAAATTCATGAATAAAGAAGTTATGCCTTACCATAATGTTCCATCTGTGTTGTCGATCTTCACTAATCCTTGACTGTGGGCTTGGTTCTGAGCCTCGGAACAGACATGGCCTTTTACTTCAACTCGTGTCTTCCAAACTCTTGAGCTAGGCTCTACCCATAATGCTCCTCTCTAAATTACCTCAGATTGAGTTTGCCTAAAATAGTGGCAGACAAATAGTAAACAACAATAAGAGACCAGATCTGTTTCCCTATCATGAAGCCAGTCTTGGAAGCATTCGGTCCACTAAAAATCTCAGGTTGGGGGAAGGAGGCGGAGAATGTCAAGGATTAGTGAAGACTGACAACACAGATGGAATGTTATGGTAAGTCATGAATTCTTTATTTGATGTTGTCAATCTTTACATAATCCTTGACTGTGGGAAAAGTCCCTAGCTACCTGAATCTTGGGTGGTCTCATGGCAGAATATTTCTGAGCACCATCAAATCGAATGATGCACGTCCCACAGTGACCTGATCCAGTCTGTAACGAGTAATAAAGGTATGAGGAGATGCCCATGTAGTTGCTGCACAAATGTCATCTAAAGAAGCTCTAGCATTAAACACTGCAAAAGCTGTTACAGCTCTAGTTGAATGAGCTCTCACAGGACGTGGAGTTTGGAGGCCCTTTGAATGATAAATAAAGGTGATGCAATCCCTAAGCCATTTAGCTAATGTAACCTTGGAAACTAGGTTACCTAAAGAAAGAGAGGAAAAGGCAACAAAAAGTTGGTCAGATTTTCTGATATCCTTTGTTCTGTGAAGGTAAAAAAGTAATTGCCTGTGAACGTCTAATAAGTGTAGACAGTACTCTCCCTTATTGGGGAAATTAGAGGAAAAAGACCGGTAGGTGTAAGGTTTGACTGATATTAGATTCTGAAACTACCGTTGGCAAAAAGGAAGGATTAGTCCTGAGGGAAACCCTGTCCTTCTGGAATATTGGGGGGGGTTGCAGGACAAGGCTTGAATTTCCGATACTCTTCTTACAGAAGTAATAGCTAATAAAAACAAAGTTTTCCATGACAAAAATGTTAAGCCACAAGCAGCTAAAGGTTTAAAGGGGGAAAGAGTAAGAGATTGTAGGACTAAGATTAAATCCCATGGAGCAGTGGGGTCTTTAAATGGAGACCTTAACATTGGGGTTCCCTTCAAAAAGGATTTACAAAGTTTATGTGACATAAGTGAAGAACCATCCAAACCAATACGTAAGTTAGATGTAGCAGCCAGATGGACCAGAATGTTAGAGGCTGAAGAGCCAGATTGATAAAGAGCAGCTAGAAAACTGAGTACTTTATCTACGGGAGCTGTGCAAGGGTCAAGGCCATTGTTAAGAGCCCATCTAGCAAATTCTTCCCATTTACTCTGGTAAAGTTTTCTAGTAAAAGGTTTGTGATGGCCAAAATGATCTGCCAGACAGGTGAGGTAAAGGAAGAATGCCTGGCAAACATGGGAATTGGAGAAGCCATGCAGTGAGCTTGAGATGGAGATTTGGATGAACCATACCTTCTGGATGAGATAATAGATCTGGAGCTGGGTCCATAATCCACGGTTTCCATAGCAGATGAGGCCAAATGAAGGGAAACCAAACCTGTTGAGGCCAGAATGGGGCAATGAGGATTATTGTATTCTTCAACCTCTTGGCTTTCTTTAGAAACTGGGATAACACAAGAGTTGAGGGAAAGGCATACAGGAGACCAGGGGGGCAATCGTGGAGAACAGCGTCTCTGGGTGACTCCCCCGGGGGGGGGGTAAGGCAAATTAACTGCTGCACTTGTTCAGAGGGGACACAAACAGATCAGAGCAAGGTTGACCCCAGTGGTGGAAAATCTTCTGTCACAACAGGATTGAGAGACCACTCATGAGGCATTAGAATAGTTCTACTCAGCTTGTCTGCTAGCACATTGCAGCTCCCTGGAATATGCATTGCCATGAGAAAGTGGTTGGAAGAAACTGCCCATTGACAGACTCTAAGGGCTTCTTGACAAAGTAGGTAAGATTTGGTTCCTCCTTGTTTGTTGATGTACCAGACCACCGACGTTGTCCGTCTGAACTGCCACTGTTCCCAGGGGAAGGGTATCTTGAAATGATTTCAACACCAAAAGCACCACCCTCACCTCTAGAAAATTGAGGTGCAAATTGGCCTCCAGTTGGGACCAAGTGCCTTGGACTGTCTTTTCCAGATAATGTTCCCCATCCCACCTGAGAAGCATCAGTGGTCACTATGGCTTGGGGCTGTGGAAGGATAAAAGGATGGCCTGAAAGACTCTCGTGGGAATGGAGCCACCAAGTCTTGTTTGCAGCAATTGGTGATCAAGATGTGGTATAACATCGGTTGATTCACTAATGACTATTGGGAGGCTAGAAGCCACTGTAGAATCCATATGTACTACCTGGCCAAGGGGACTAGAGTTATAGAGGCTGCAATTGAGCCTAGTGCCTGTATAATGAGTCTGGCTGAAACACTTATGTTCTGAACTATATGGTTTACTTGTGATCTGATATTTTTCAGCCTCTCTACTGGGAGTGAAGCAATTCCCGTAACAGTGTTCAGCAGACCTCTGATAAATTCCAGGTGTTGTGTAGGTTGTAGATTTGACTTTTCTTAATTTACTGTCATGCCTAATGAAGCAAAAAGATGTAGGGTGTAATCTCTTGCCCTTTCAAGTTAATGCCTGGTAGCAGCTGTAAGGAGCCAGTCATAGAGATAAGGAAAAACTCAAAATCCCTGCAGTCTGAGATGAGCTGATACCACTGCCATGCATTTGGTAAACACCTTGGGGGCTGTGGTGAGACCAAAGGGCAGTGCTCTGAACTGAAAGTGACTGACTCCCAGCCAGAAGCGCAGGAATCTTCTAGAGCATTTGTCCATTTTTATATGGTAATACACATCCTGAAGATCTATAGAGCACATCCAATCATCTTTTTCCAAAAAAGGAAGTATTGACTGTACCAAGACCATCTGGAATTTGGTTTGGTGAACTGCTTTGTTGAACTGGCTGAGATTCAAAATGGGTCTCCAGTCCCCTGTTTTTTTGGGGACTAAAAAGAATCTTGAGTAAATCCTGGATCCTCTCTGGTCTAGTGTGACTTCTTGGATGACTCTTTTTTGAGCAGTTTTTGAATTTCTATGACTGCTGCTTCCCTGTAACTGGGTGGAACGTCTGGGAGTCTTTTGTGTGTTTTTGCATCTGAGGAAAGGGGAATGATATACTCTCTGGAGATGATCCCTTGCACCCATTTGTCTGATGTCATCTGTACCCAGGCAGATTGGTGCAGGGATAATTATCCCGACTGCCTCCAGAGGAAGGCAACTGGGCATCTATTCAGATGTGTTGGTAGGAGTTACCAGAGAAAGAATCTCTGGACCCCTGGTTCTGTGGGTCACCTCTGCCTCTTGAATGGTGTCTTCCATTGTTACCTCCCCCTCTGCCCCAGGGGAGGTCCTTGCCATGTGAGTCCTGGAAAGGCCCTTGGGATGTTTTGAACCATAGCCTCTCACTTCTCTGGTTCCTAGAGTAGGGCCGTTGAGGAGTGGAGAAGCATACACCAATGGCAAAAAGAGTCTTCCCATCTTTCTCACATCTGGCCAGTGTGTCTTTAACCTTGGAATCAAACAGGGATGTTCTGTCAAAGGCAGCATTGACGAATGAAGATTTAAATGACTCCACAAAGTCACACACGCGCATCCAGGTGCGTCTCCTAATGGCAACGTCTGAACCTGCTGCTTTTGTCATCCCTTCGGCTGCATGGGCAATTAGCCTCATGGATGAGTTAGAAATTGATCTGAGGGTGGCAAGCTGAGAGGTAACATTGTCTTGTACCTCTTAGGCTACTGCTTCTGTGAGAGTATCTGACAGTTCTTTAACCAGATCTCTCTGCAACCTGGTAAAGTGCGCCATGTAGTTCAAAGACCTGAGAACGAAGGGCGATTAAGTGTAAACGCGCTTCCCAAACCTATCATTAGTTCTAGACTCCTTATGAGGATGGATCATAGGACTTTCCTCTGCAAGTTCTTTTTTTGTGGCTGCCGCCATCACCATGGCATATACAGGGATACCCTTAGCCCAAGGCTGCTCATCCTTAAGGGCAGAAAGGATCCAGTCAGGCCTCTTGATGATCGGCTTGATGGAGTCAGGAATTTTCAATGCCCACTGAGTGATCAATTTAATAAGATCGTCAGTGGGTGAAACGATCCAAGAGATAAGAGGGCTGGGCACAAAAAGCCTCCAGGTATACAGATTCCTCAGAGGAAGGCTGGAGGGAAGTCCAGATACCCCTCTGTTTCAGGATTTCCAGGATGTCCCTGAAGGAATCATCATCAGGGATTGACTAGGGGAAACCTTCCCCCTCATCAAAATCGGTATCCTCAGTGAAGGACTCCTCCAGGGAGTCTAAGTGCTTCCTCTTGCACTTTTTTTCGAAGGCACTTCCTTGGGGGATGTTTCAGGGATGTATCCAAAGAGGAAGCCACCAAGGTGGATATCTCCTGAGGATTTTGTGCCCTTTGTCCCAGGGATGAGGTTGGAGGAAGCTCTGGTCGAGGGGATACAGATGTTTGGCCTGACAGGGATGGCAAGGACTGGGAGTCCACAATGGACAAGGCCTTCTCCATGATTCAGAAGGCCCCCCCACACATAGAGGGATGGGAGCCCGGAACCAAAATAGACTCCTTTGGAACCATGGTCCAACCCCACACCGAGGAAGCGGCCTCCGAAACAGAAGCTTGGGCTGAGCCAATGAACACAGAGGCACTGAGGGGCTTAGAAGGCTCTGATAAAATGGAAGTTGAACCCTGCCCCTTGGAAACAGAGATGAAGCCTCAACCCCGGGAGGCCTCCTGTTCCGATACACCGGAGGAGCTTAAGGCAATTCTTGGTTCCAGAGAAGACGCTCTTACTGGAACTGAGACAGTCGAAGCTGGGCAGGTCAAAACTAAGGGCTCTAAAGACTCAACTGGAGTTGGAGGAGGAAGATGAGATGGTGTCAAAGAAGGACAGGTCCCGGTGCCGCATTGGCTGGGAACCAAAGATGGAGGTAATCCCTTCACTGTCAAGAGCTTGTACACCAGCCTCATGATGTCCAATTCCAAGAGACTCGTAGTGAATCGAACAGATGACGCCGAAGGAGACCTAAGCGGTCTCAGTTCCATGAATGGGCTAGGTGGTCAGTCCACAAATGGATCAAGCAAAGGAGAATATGTGGTCATTGGTAATGTCCTCAATGTAATCTGTTTCAGTACCAACAAAACCTCTGGTACCGAAGCTGTAGGTGTCTGATCAGAAGCAATGGCTGGTGCTGAATCACTCTCGTCTATCGGTGCCAAGTAAACTGTTGACACTGTAGGCTGTTTGGATACTTTTGCAGGCAGTTCCAAGGAACTGCTCAGTACTGAATGAGAGTGTTCCTTAGGCTTAGAAGTGGAGGAAGAGGAAGACGACACATTGGCTTCGGTCTTTGGACCAGATATGACTTCTTTGAAGTCTCCTTTCAACAAACCTTTCAACATCAGCTTGTTTCTCCGCTCAGTTAAAGTCCTGGCAGAGATGCCATTACAGATGGCGCATCCCTCCTGCAAGTGGACAGCGCCTAAACAATACACACAACAGATATGCCCATCTAAATTGGGCATCTTCCTTTCACACTTTTGGCACCTCTTAAAGTCAGAGGTGCCCTCTGAAGATTTATTAGCCATACCAGGAAAAACTAGGCCTAACACTGATAAAAATCTCACACACACTGCAAAAGAGGAAACGGGAAAGATTTTTTTTTTTTTAATTTTTACTAGAAAGAAGGAGATGGTACCAACTATGGTAACCAGAAATAACTAAACAGGTAAAAGACAGTACCCAGAAAGGATAACTTAAGAAAAACTGCCCAAAGGTACAGGAAAGGGGAAAAGGATCAGTCACATGCACGGAATGGAAGAGAGGAGTGGGTAAAAAAATAGAAAGTACTTAGGGGAGAAATATAAATATACAAGACAGAAAATTAAAGAAATTAAGAGGAAACACTTACTCTAAATAAATGCCAAAGCTTGAGAGAGGTTAAACGCGTCTGACACACGAAGCGGCAAATGAGGTCTGAGGTAATTTAGAGAGGAGCATTATGGGTAAAGCCTAGCTAGAGAGTTTGGAAGGTGCAAGCTAAAGTAAACATCTGAGTCAGTTCTGAGGCCCAGAACTGAACCCACAGTCGATGATTACATGAAGACTGACAACATCAGATGTCCTATTATTCTACAAAGGGGTCTAATGTGCTACAGGTCATCTATAGTGCCTCAATACACCTGGCAATCCTGTGGTAAACAGAAAAAGGAACGTTAACATGAGCATCCTAAAAGTACTATTGTATGGGTATACATCATCATAACAGAGTACGTTTTAATACAGAATCAGTGCTGCAGGAATCACAAAACGATAGAAAGGCAACTATGGCTGTACAGCAGATTCTTGGTTTGCACTTTTACAGCAGTGAGATATCCTTGTGGCCATGCAGATGCACGGTTTCTTGCTGAGACCATTAGGAGGAGGACAGTAATATAGGAACCTGCACTGTACAGCCTTACTCTTTTCTATTTTGGATTTCAGGACAGAGACAAAAGTAATGCACCAACAAATGTTCTTGGGGTTTGCCACAGGTATGAAGCAACCACAGAAAGTCCACAGCACAAAATAAAATGGCATTCTAAGAAGCAAGTGGATAAATAATGAAATACTGCAAAGACTAAGACAAAATATGACAAATGGTATAAATAAATTTGGTTTCAAGAAAATAACGTGAAAAAATGCACACCCCAAAACAATCAGATTTGTAATGGTAAGGCTTTGCTATGTCTAATTATGGTGGCTACCAAAAAAGCAATTGCTAGACAATGGGAATCAAAATCTAAACCACCTATATCAGGAGTAGTGAATATAGTAACAAAGATAAGACAACTGGAAATGAGATCTTTAGAAAAGGGTAGGAGCAAACTACATAGGAAAAAAATGGGAATTGTGAGAACACATACAAGGGAGGAATGAGGTTTAAAAGAAGGCAGGACTTAAATGAGCTATGTAATGTTTGACTGAAAATGATTGGGTAGATTATAAGTGATGTATAACGTTTGTAACTGGGAGTTTGTAAAGTATAATATTTGCAACTGAGATTGTGTCTGTATGATTTATTTTAATTTATATAAATGTAAGATTGTCTATATTATACACGATAATTTAATAAAGATGTTTCTTGTTTAAAAAATACACTATTATTTTGTGACTTAAGAATGTGCTCTAGTGTTATTATCAAAGAACAGTTGCTTAACAGCAATCTTTCTAAGCTCATGCATATTATCAAGGTAATCCCTTATTTTCTGCTTAGCATTCTGCAGTTCATCCTCTTATTGTCTGTGAGATTCCCCCTATTCTGCAATACTTTTAACATTTGTCAGTCCTTCTAAATAATTCTTATTTCTTAACTCTTTCTTTTATTTCCACCCTATTTTTACACTCCACCTTAATTTTATCCGACGCCTTAGCTATATTTTCAGAAGTAATTTCTATCCTGCTGAATAGCTCCTGAATAATCTCCACTACCCAATTCCTTAAATTCTTCTCTTTTCAACAGATAGGTGGGAAAGAGCTAGTGTCTCATTTTTATTTCATTACCATGTGTTTTTATTTTAGCTATTAGCATGATCTGAAATAGTTACTGGGTATGCATTAAGATCTTCAATTGAATGCACATGTTCCTGTGAAATGTAAATTCTGTCTAGCTTAGCTCAGTTTTAATATCTTGGGAAATAATATGTAAATTCACTCAGAACTCCTATTACTGAAGTAAAATCTTCCATGTTAAATATTTTCAAAACTTTCTTCAAAAATCTATCCTGCTTTGTTATACTTCCCCTTCTTGGCCCCCGAGAAACATCTTCACTGCTGCAAATCAAATTCCAGTCTCCAACTATAAGTAATATTCCTTGCTGAAAACTTGAGTATTTCTCCCAACATTTTCTTAAGCTCCATTATAGCAGTTTTAAATGGAATATAAATACATGCCAGTGTAACCCTCATTCCTCGCCAGCAGCCCATTAGCACTACAAATTTGCCATTACCTTTTTTCTCCTCTTCCATCACTATTGGAGCTCTTCTTCCAATTAACATCAGTACTCCTCTTTTCCTTTGTCCCAGATATTCTGTTAAATAACCATCCTGAAAACCTTTCTTTATCAAATTCACATGTTCAGTTCGTTCCAAGTGTGTCACCTGTAACACAGCTATTTGTACTCATTTTTAAATATAGTTCACTGTTCTTTCTTTTTTGTATTTATTTATGAGACCACTGATATTTAAAGACATTACAGAAAGCATCATTGTATTAAAAAGTTATTACTCCCACCACTTTTTATGTGCAACACCTTCTTTGTTAAATGTCTAGTTCCAGTTTGTGTTACATGCAAACATTGTTTGGCAGGTTGAAATTTTATATAACTGTTTCTTGTCATATCCACTTGAGCCCATTTTGCATCTTATAAAATGTTTTGTTTTACTGAAAACAAAGTAATCTCCAAACAAAAGCAACAAATAATGTCCAAAAGAAAACGCTGCTCACAGATAGCTCCACAAACTTGAACACGGCTCGAACAGGAACACAAAAAAGATTTTATTGATGTACTAAAACAATAAGTTAAGCGCTTTCATCTGTTGTTTACTGAAAACCCTCAACCCCCCCCGTCAACACCTCCTAAAACCTATTAATTTAATACTAACACAAACAACTACGTACATCTTCAAATACTGACATTTTACCCTCCTAATAGGAACAAATGCCCCAAATTGACAGCCACACATAGATTTGCGTTAACCTAAAACAAAGGTTATCCATACTAAGATGCATGGTGCAGGCTGTGCTTCTAAGTGCTAACTGGTTTTGTCTTATTTTATAGCTCTCCCAGCTGGGAAATCCCCTGAATGCTTTTAGAGAACGTTATCTTCTATAGCTAGTTTCTCTTTTCTTTTTTTTTTCCCCAGCAGTCACTTCCCACCAGGCTGTAACCAGTTTCTCTATCAGATTGTCTACATAGAGCGGCCATGGTGGTGCAGTGGTAGCATTGTCACCTCATAGCAAGAGGTTCTCTGGTTTGGATCTAGGCTGGGGTGCCGCCTGTGCAGAGTCCGCATGTCCTCCCTGCGGTCATGCGGGTTTCCTCTGGGTGCTCCGGCTTCGTCCACATTCCAAAGATATGCAGTAGCTGGACTGGACACACTAAATTGTCTGTAGGTACAAGTGCGTGTGGGAATGAGTGGTATGGAAGAACTACTGTATTGTAATCCCACATTAAGTTACTGTTTTTATTACTGTTCATCTCCATCTCCCAAATACTGTCTTTGCTTCAATTCCAACATACTCTTGATTTTTCTAGTCATCTCTTGTGCTCCCTTCCTTCTTTCCATCACTTTCTGCTTGCAGTCTCTCTGCGGTCTTTATTATAAGAACAACAAGAAGCAGAATCCCCTTCTGTTTCACACCTTACGTTTTGTTGGACAAACTTTTGTATTTCCTCCTTAGCATGTACTTCACCAAAAAATGATTTCATCCCTCTTGAGTAGAATACATTGAAGACAGCTGGGTATTGCAATTTGAATCTCACATCCATGTCTCGACATAGCGTAAATAGTGGAATGAATTTACTCTACTTCTGTCTAGTGTACAATGAGTAATCATTCTCCACAAACACTCTGCTGTCTCCCACTTTTAGTATTTTGTCCTTCTGCCATAGTTTTGTCAGAATCAACTTCTTTTACTGGTAGAAGTGCATATTTATTTTTAAAGGCCTTGGTTGCATTCTCATAGCCAGATCTGGAGCATACACATAATGTGCCCTTTCATCTAACAACTCCTGCTGTGGAATACAGTCTAGTTGCTTATTTGTGCTTTCATAAAATGAATGCAATCTGTTCCCTTCTAGCTTCTCTGGTACAGTTGAAAATGTCAGGTTTTTCCTATGTGCTCTGTATTCTAATTCAATTATTTTTTTAAACATCTCTTCGTGAGCAGCCAGGTTTTCTTCATTCAGCCTCTGATTTTTGCAGCTTTATCACCTCATCTGAATATCTGTTTAAAGCTTCTTCCAATTTTCCAGATTTTTGATATTTGTGTTGAGATACTCCATCAATGTTTTGTTTATTTTAACCAGGTCTGTAGGTTACTGGAAGTCATGTCTGGAGGTTGCATTGCTTTTTGCTGAACAGCTGCAGAACTTTCCCTAGTCAGTATTTCTTCACCTTTTGTAGCTGATTTTTTCCAGGTGATCTGTATATCTTTTTTCCTACCGTCCAGGCAGTACACCTACTAGCCAGTTACTGAAATTTACCCACAAACACAAAAGTCTACTGGCCTTCTCTGTTGAGCTTCTGGTTTTACACTGAGAGAGCTACAGTCAGGCTGTTACTCAATGTGCAGCCATCTTGGAAGTATGTTGTTGTTGGTCTTTCAGCTTTTCCCTGTTAGGGGTCGCCACAGTGGAACTCCAGTCCGCTGATTGGCAGTTGGTTTTTATAGTGTCGAGTTGCCAGCCCGACGCCCAACCTTCAATGAAGGTTGGAAGTATATATCAGGGAATATTGAGAAGCACGTATGAGATTCAAGCTGCTGTATCCAGCTGTCTTCAGAATAGTTTTGGAATATAAAAATCACTTTTGAAGCAGAACAGGTTAAGGGGGAATAAAACAGTTTGTCCAACAAAAGGCGAGCCAACAAACAGAAGGGGATTCTGCTTCTCATTTTTCTGATAATAAAGCCCATTGAGAGACTTTGCCACTGAAATCTATTCCAGTGTTCTAAAGGAAAATGATTGAGAAGTACAGGAGTTGACTAGAAGAATTGGCAGTTCATTGGACTTTAACAGGAGTCTGGGGTTGGGAGATGGGGGTGAATAGGAAGACCAACAAGACTGAAATTAGTAAATAAATGTCAGACTATAAAGTTCAATCACGTTTGTGAAGTATGGCTTTACAAGAAAAACTAGCTGAGAAATATTGGACTTTGCTGACTTTGTTAAACTTGTGTGGGACTGAAAGGCATAAACTCCGCTTCATGCAATTAATGTTTGGAAGGACAATAGAAGGAAAAAAGAGAAAGATAAAACAGTAACTGTAAGTAAAATATTTTTGTTCTTAATATTCGTATGCAACATTTCATGATATAACTTGCATTGTATATAGTAAAGCTTTTTTGGTGACTGTTGTATGCAATAAAGGTACTAAAGTTAACAAGTACTTTTTGTTTAGTTTTACGAAATGTAGGCATTACAATGTAAAAAGAGTAAGACTGGACAAAAGCATGTTTAAGTTAATATGCTGTAATCTTGGCTGTTGGGGTGGGGGATGTGAAGTGAAAGTTCCCCGATTATAATATATGCAGAGCTGAGATGTTTTCTTTTACTTTTGCATAGGTGAATGTCTGGATTAATCCCTTTGGCTTAATCTAATAAGTGTTTGTGTAAATGTGTGGGCTTTTTAAAAATAAGAGAACATGTGAACATAATGAAAAGCTTGCCTTTAGCAAATAAATGTTAAGTGTGAGTTGAGAAATTTGCAGCTGAGGGCAGCTGCACATTCTGTTCTAATGTTTCCATGAAGATAAGCTGACTACAGGTGCAGGCAATAAATCTTGAGAGTTCTGGGGATTGCTTGCTCAGGGAATCACACAATTAAAATGTATAAGAGCAAGGAGCTTAGTAATAATAATAAAAAAATAAATAAAATAAAGTTTGAAATTTTTGGAAGTGAATAAGAGATGGCTTTTCTTCTTCTTCTTTCGGCTGCTCCTGTTAAGGGTTGGCACAGCGGATCATCTGTTTCCATTTCTTCCTGTCCTCTGCATCTTGCTCTGTCACACCAACCACCTGCATGTCCTCTTTCACCACATCCATAAACCTTATCTTAGGCCTTCCTCTTTTCCTGTTACCTGGCAGCTTCATCCTTAGCATCTTTTTCCCAATATACTCTGCATCGCTCCTCAGCACATGTCCAAACCAACATAATCTTGCCTCTCTGGCTTTGTCTCCAAATCTTCCAACCTGGGCTGACCCTCTAATATACTTATTCCTAATCCTGTCCACCCTCGTCACACCCAGTGCAAATATTGAGATAGCTTTTCTAGAGCTTAAATATGTCAATGTATTTACTAAAACAGTGTATAATTGAGTCTTATTTAAAGATAGCCAGTGCACTTTTTCTTAGGGATAAAAGTTAATGTTTTCAGAAAGCATACAAGCTGTTTTTCATAGCTAGGAGGGGAATAAAGAACAGACAAGAATAGACAGCAACTGGTGCAAGTAGGAGCACAGGCCATAACATGCACCTTTGCAAGGATGACCTTAATTTTACGTTAAGTAATACTTATGGGTACAGATGTCAGTTTGGAAGAATTGTTGTTCCTATGAGGAAGGTTAAACTTCATTATTTGAAGATGTACATAGTTTTGTGTTTTTGTTGCAAGTTAGTAGGCTCTGGATATGCGTGTGTGTTTTTTGAGAGTTTTCATAAAAAAAAAAAAAAGTCTTGTAAAATGTGACATAGATTCACATGGAAATGACAAGAAACAACTGTATAATAGATCAACATGCCAAATGTTGGTGGATGCATGTAACATAAGTTGGAAATAGACAGCTATCATATAAAATAGTTGGGAGTGATAACTTATCAAAATGGCTATGCTATCCATATTATTTTGTAACATGAGTGGCCTAACAGGTAAAGACAAAAAGTTAGATTACTGAACTATATTAAGAAATACATGATGCAAATAGCAGTGCAACAGGAGACACATTTAACATGTGAATTTGATAAAGAAAGGACTTCAGGATGGATATTTAGCAGAATACCAGGGGCAATGGAAACAGGCAGTAATTATACTAATTGCTAGAGGAGCTCCAATATTTATTTTTATTATTTATTTATTTGCAGTTGGTTTGCCAGGATAGTCCATTGGGCCAAATGAACCAGTTTTCAATGGAGTCCTGGGGAGAAAAGCTCCAAAACTAAGTAGGTTACAGTAGGTTATTCATAATAGATGTACAAATTATACCATTATACAGAAGTTAATCATACAAGAAAAAACAATTTGCAAATAATGCAACAAAAACTAGAGTGAGTACAGTCTAGTGATGAAATTAATAGGTAATACAGACTTAAAGGGAAATTTAGCACAAAAGTACTGAGAAATAACAACATATTTGGAAACATTTCACGACAATACTGAGAAATAATAACATATTAGGAAGCAATGCACAAAAGTACTGAGAAGTAATAACGTATTAGGAAGCAATACTTAGGAAGTGTGGCCTAGTGTATTCTTTCCAGTTATTGTAGGAATAATAATATGTATGAGTTAGGGTGAGTAATAAGGAAAGTTGCAGGAGGAAACAGAGGAAGAAGGAAGATGGAGTTTGCAAGTGTTAGTTATGTGGGGTGGGAGCAAGAGCATTCCCACTGGGATACTAGATGTGAGTGAAGAGATCTTTTAAATATAAAATGGTTGGGGGTGGTGCGAATGGAAGGTGGTAGGGAGTTCCAAAGGTGTGCAAGGCCATAAGACAGAAGATAGTGATAGAAAAGGGGGAAGATAATAATAGTAGATTTATGGTAGTAAGGGGCTACGGGCAAAGGAGGAGGATTACACTAGCATACATTTATATTCCACCTAAAACTGCTGTTAAGGATCTTAAGAAAATGTGGGGGAAAAATCAGCTTTCAGCAAGGAATACTACTTTTAGGTGGGAACTGGAACTTGATTTGCAACAATGAGGATATTATCTGGTGGGCCTAGAAGGGAAAATATAACAAAGGAGGGTAGATTTCTGAAGACATTTATCAAATTATTTGGTACTGAAAATGTGAATTCAGTAGTTTGAAATTGGATTTACATATAGCGTTGTTGTCGCCTCACAGTAAGACGCTGTCCAGTTCGATTCTCAGCTAGAGCTTCTTCTGCGTGGAAACATGCGTGAATGGGCGTACCTTCGTTGAAGATTGTGCGTCAGGGCTGGTAACTCGGCACATAAAAATCAACTACCAATCTTTAGCGGACCGGAGTTCCACTGTGGTGACCCCCTAACCGGGAAAAGCCAAAAGATACAACTCCTCCTCAAAGTACAATAAATTGGGCTAGACTAGACAGAAATTAAATTTCACAGGAAAATGTGCATTTAACTGAAAGCTTTGACACACATCCAGTAACTATTTCAAATCATGTCCCAATAACATCTAAGATAAAAATTCAGGGTAATTGAGTAAAAACAAGACACTACCACTTCTCTAACTACGTGTTAAAAAGAGAGGAATTTAAGGAATGGGTAGTGAAAATTATTCAAGTTATTTGAGAAGACAGAAATTACTTTAGAAGCCATAGCTAGTGAATGGGATACAATAAAAGTGGAGTTTAAAAAAAGGTTGCAGGATATAAAGAAAAAAGAGATATGGTAAATAAGTAAAAGGAATTATTTAGGGGGTCTGACAAATGTTAAAGTGTTGCAGAATAAGCGAAATATCACAGACTGCTAAAGAGAAGATAAGGCAGTATATGGATAACATGCATAAGTTTAGAAAGATTGATGTTAAGCATTTCTTTTTTGACAATAACTCCAGAGCACAAAAACATTTAGCACAATGACACAGGCAACAGAAAGTAGAAAGAAAAATAAGCAGAGATCCTGTAGAGGTATTAGACATATTTCAGAAATTTTATGAACATTTGTATAAAGCAGAGAAATGTGAAAATCAAGAAAGAGCACAAACAGAAATATTTATGGAAGACTTAAGTATGCCATGGTTAGAGGTAGACGAGGCTTCACAGCTAACAGTTAAGCCAGGAGGAGATGAGATAAAAAAGGTGATGTATAACAAAGGTGGTGTATAATCAATCTTCATGAAAGTCTCCAGGGATAGATGGTTACCCCTGTGGAAGTTTAGAATCTAGTAGGGAAGAAAGTTTTAACAGTACCTTAAAAAGAGGGGAAGCACCAACATCCTGGAAGAAACTTGTGGTGGCTATAAAACCTAAAGATGGCAAAGACCCGCCATACACTGCTTCATATAGGCCCATTTCAATTTTAAACCATGAATATAAAGTGTTTATGTTTATAATAAAAGGATGGCAAAAGTGTTGCCAAAATTGAATAGTATTGTCGCCTCACAGTAAGACGTTGTCCTGTTCGATTCTCAGCGAAAGCGTCTTCTGTGTGGAGACATGGGCATACCTTCGTTGAAGGTTGTGCGTCAGAGCTGTCAACTCGGTACATAAAAATCTACTGCCAATCATTAGCGGACCGGAGTTCTGCTGTGGTGACCCCTAACCGGGAAAAGCTGAAAGATACAACAACATGGATCGATGTGGTTTTGTATAGAGGAGGCAAATATTTAATACCATTAATAGTATGATGATGATCCAGAGGGAAGCAGAATGTAAGAAAATACCACTCTTGTTGTTGGGTCTTGAAGCACAGAAGCATTCAACAGAGCAAGCTGTGATTTTATGAGTAGGGAATTATTTGCATTCACTGACACAATAATAAGATTAATTAGGAGGATATATGAAGGATCAGAGGCAAAAATTAAAGTGGGAGGGTTCCTCTCTGACAAGTTGTGTCTGAACAGTGAAACCAGGCAGAGGTGTCCTCTTTCCCCTTTGTTATTTGGTTTATATTTAAAATCACTGTCAAAGACAATAAGGGATTCAGAAATTCAGGATATAATTGATACAGTCATCAGGAAAAGTTGGCTTTATTTACAGACAATATTATTTTGTACCTGGTAAAACCAGAAAAAACAGACATAGTGCTGTAGAACATTTTGAGACAGTTTCAAGTGTTTTGGGGATATAAAATTAATGAAGCTAAAACAAAGTTTATAACTGCAGATTGTGTACCCACACATTAATCGGTTCAGAAATACCAATATTTCTTGGGCCACAATAAAATTAAGTATTTAGGAGTACACATTAAAAAGGATTCTATTGTGGCAGCTAATGGTATGTGGGAAGAGAATAAACAAAAAAATAGCACAAAAACTGGGAAACTGGAAGTTCTTGTTTATGGTTACAAGAGTGAACATGTTTTTAGTTCCTTTAGTTTTATATACAGGTCAGAAATATTTTTATAAACCAGATTATAAGTTGTTGACAATGATAATGAGTTGGTTGAAGGGATTTATTTAGTAGAAGTAGAGGGCAAGGGTAAAGTGGTATAAACTGATCCTTCTAACAGAACAACGTAGTTTAGGATTTCCTGATTTGAAGGGATATTTTAGAGCTAACACAGTTAAGGCTCATATACGTAACACAAGCAGAAAGTCATAATTCAAAATGGAAAGGGATGATGATGAAGTAGTGGAGAAATTCAAGAAATAAAGAGAGACAGATTCTGGATGGAGATTCTTAAGGAGAATATCAATGGCCATACAGAATATTATATTCATAAAGTAGGAGAAAATATTCTAAGAGCTAAGCCAACAAAAAAAATGTAGAAATGAGATTTTGCTGATGGGATGAGTGCAATTAGGGCTACAGAGAATAGGCAAGAGGGGGTGGGAATTTACTGGAAAAAATCTGCAAAGGAATCAATGTACTAGGAGCAAATAACTGAGGGGGAAAGGTAATAGAAAGGAAAGAGGGCAAGAAGACATTTGGACTGCAGGCTAAAAGCTGCCTTCCCTATCAGGGTATAAGCAAACAGAAATGGATATGGGAATCCTAAGTGAAAGATCTACTCTGGGAGATTTTTTAGTTGGATCTAGAACATAAGCTGCTGTTAAAAAGGGATAATTAGTAGGGGATAGAAAATATTGCACATCTATAGGGACCAATAGGAGGAGGTTAGAAAAGATTGGGAAGACAGACTGGATAAGCAATGCACAATGAACCAATGGGAGGACATATGTATGCCTCCAAATATGCAACAAAGTCTAGAAGATTTTAGATATTCGCTTGGAAGTATTTGCATAAGTTCTTTTATACTCCAAGCGGACTCCAAATAATTTTTTTTCAGGTAGATGACAAAGTTTGGAGGCGTGATGGTGAAGAAAGAGGTAACTGGGAACAATTTATGTTGACGTGCTTTTTCTGAATGGAGGGCTCCCATAGGGCCTGCACCTTGAGGCCATTCATAGTTGCTCCCCAGCATAGATCGGTGGCATCTGTGTGCATGGGATTGTATTGGCGTGGTGGGTTGCAGGGGTAGGCCTGGGTTTTGTTGCATTTTCTGGATCCACCACCTCAGTTCTGTTTTCAGGCATGGTAAGAAGGGTACCTGAAAGTCCAGGGGGTGGCTGTGTTGTGACCACACACTTTTCAGGTACCACTGGAACTTCCTCATGTGTAGCCTGACAGGAGGCAGCACAGGGATTTTCGCTGCCATGAGGCCTAGGAAGTGCATGAACTGCCTGACTGATAGGTGGTTGACCTGGAAAAGGCCTTGGAACTGGCTGACTAGGGAGGACATCTTGTCTGGAGGGAGGAAGGCCTTCATCAAGTCAGTCCTTATTCTGAAGCCCAGGAAAATTTTGTCCTGTACTGGAGAGAGGGATGGATTCTGCTAGGTTGAGGGTAAATCCCAACCTATGTAACAGGGACATGGAGAAGAGAATATGATTTCTGAGGGTGATTTCCCCTTCTGCTAGTATGAAAATGTCATCTAGGTAGGGGGAGATTTAAATGCCCTTTATTCTGTAGTAGGCTATGGCTGGCGCTAGGCACTTGTGAAGACTTTTGGTAAAATGGATAAGCCAAAGGGCAAGGCAGAAAATTGAAAGTGTGAAGAGGGTCCAACAAAGCGCAGATAATTCCTGTGGTCTGGGTGGATTTGGATGCGGAGGTATGCCTCCTTCAGGTCCAAGGTGGCCATGAAAGCTTTGGGTATAATAATGGAAGAAGGTTTTGAAGAAATAGCATTCGGAAGGAGGGGACCTTTAGAAAGAGGTTTAGGAAGGAAAGATTTAGGACGGGGCTCTAAGGGCCATCCTTTTTTGGCACCAGGAATAACCTGGAGTAAAACTCTCTCCCTTCTTGGCCTGGGGGGATGGGCTCTATGGTCCTCCTGGGTGAGAAGGTCTTGGATAACCTTCGGGGATTAGGTGAAGTTGGTTCTTTGGAGGCAAGGGGATGCCTAGTGGAACAGAGTTTTCCTGCCATGATTTGAAGTATCTTTTTCCACTATTGCCTGGACCCAGCGGTCTGAAGTAATTTTTTTCCAGAGGGGAAGACAGTGAAAGAGGAGAGATGATAGGGGAAGGTGACTAAGGCAGTCATGCATTATTGTTTCTGTCTTGAAAGGACTGTTTGCTGGAAGTCTGGGAGGGGGCTGTCCTTGGGTAGGGTGTCTTCCTGGACCCTTTTCTTTATCTGGAAGCAGCTGAGAAGGTTTTAGCAGAGGCTCTCCTGACAAAAGAAGGTTTTGCAGGGTAATTTCTGTACAATTTAGGAACTGGAGAGACCAGTAAGTGTTTTAGGTCCTGGAGCTCTCTACTTTTTTTTGGAGGTTTTTAAACAGTTCAGCAAACTGTTTGCTAAACAGGAAATTGTTGTCCAGTGGTGTGTGTAATATCTTGGTTTTAAAATCTTCAGGCAGGGGCTGTAGCCTAAGCTAGGAGTATCTGCGTAGAACAGAAGCTGATACAGCAGATCTTGTGGAGGCCTCAGCTGCATCATAGCTGCACTTTATCGAGTGTCTGGCAACCTGAGATGTTAAGAACAGCTTAGATGCTACCTGAGATTTGTTGGTGACAGGCATGGAAGAGAGTAAGGAGGAAGCCTGTGAAACCAAATCTAGGGCACATTTTACATGTGGGTCTGGTAATTGACTGCCCTAAAGGCTAGTGTGGAAGAGGAATATATATTTTTCCCCAGCCTGTCCATGACCTTGCTGTCCTTGTCTGATGGTAGGAGGGAGGAAGAAGGTACGAGTCTGGACTGTTTGTCAGGGGCCACTGCAATAACTGCAGGATCTGCCAAAGGGGGAGGGGCTTTATCAGGAATTTATGCTCATCAGGGACCATAAAAAAGTGGGAGTCTATATCAGAATTGTGAACATTCACAATGTCGAATCTGACATTGTCGACACGTAAAGAGCGAAACTGCAGAACATCAGAGAGGTAAACTGAAATCTCCGTAAAGGTAGATCTCTGTTTACTTCAATTTTGTGTGGTCTCGGAGTTGGAATATTTAACTAGCGGGGGGTATGGGAGTGCAGGGGGGCTTGCCCCCCTGCTTAAAGCAAGCAGGTCTATTTTTTTACTTTTTGTGATGTTTTTATTAGGTGTTCAATGTTACTCGACTTTGACGATATGGTGTTGATCATATCGTATTCGAAGTTCAGTAACTTTGATCATCTAATATAAACCATAAAAGCGGTCAGGTCTCTTGGGAGCTGGAGGTTGTGATTCTGGTATCTTAGAAACTGATGCAAAAGCATCCAGGTAGGCTGGAATCACAGGAAGGATAGCCAAGGGGGGGGGGGGTGAGTCCACCTGGAGTAGCTCAAAATACCTTTTTTGGACTTCTGTCATTTGAGCAGCATCTCACTTGAAGTACTCCCTCATTTTATTTTAGTAATTGTTTCCCCAAAAGTAACGTCCTGGGGGGGGAGGGGTTCTCCCTCAAGGGAGTTCTCATCTAGGCAGTAATAGTCTAAAGGGGAAGCTATTTGAGAGGAGTAGGTGACTGACTCATCAGAGGAGAAGGATGAGGAGTCTTCCTCCTGGGTGTGGGTAGAAGGGATGGAGACAGTTGAGGCTGGCTTGGGGCTGAGGACAGACAATGAAGCAGCTGTGGATGCTGACGGTCTAAGGGCCATAATGACCTGCAGCAAGGACTGGGAAGATGACTGCCAGTCTGGTTGTTCCTCAGCAGAAACAGACAAGTGTTTAGTTTTTTGCTTCCTTTACAGAAGAGTTGATTTAGCAGATACAGAGGGGCTAGTTTCAGGGATCTAGCTTGTAAGTAAAGTTTTGGATTCCTGGACTGAGGATGGGAGTCTGGTGGAACGTGGTTCCCCCTTGACCTCGGCCATAGCCAACACTGGAACAACCTTTGAGAATGTCCCTACAGGTGCTTATGAAGCAACTTCCCCGAGGGTAGACACTGAAGACGCCGGTTCCAAAAGATGTCCCTCAACCCCTATAATGGTGGTTGGTGGGATGTCTGACGTCAGAGGGGCAGAAGTGGTAGGCTTTGCAGCTTTGGCCTTCTTTTTAGGTGGCTCCACCTTGACGACCGATCCCTGATCCATATGCAGGGCTAATCATTTTAACCTCTGGTTCTTGAGGTATAGATTTAGGGCTAACAGATGACTATGGAGGGCTTTCCATATGAACGACTTGCAGATGCTACAGGTGGTGTGGTCATGTTCCCAGTCTAAAGAGAACAAACAAAGCTTGTGGGTATCTTTCTGGGGAATTTGACATCCACACCTACATTTTCCCTTTCTATCGAACATTGGCTAATAAATCAAGCAACAACCAAAGCTCAAGCAAAAATAAAGGTTTCCCCAATGAGGTACTTATCTTTAGACATCTTGAAGACAATGGAGCGAAGCAATTGACCTGATGCTCGACTGCAGCAGAGAAGTTCTGAGGTCTGTGCATACAGACGTCAGATTTAAGGTCCCTGGTTTATGGTCCTGTGGGTGACATCCCACGCACTGGCAGAAACCAGGCTTAAGCTTTCGCATATGAGCCGACATTCGGGTTGCCTGAGGAGGAGGATCCCACAGTAAGAATACTGCAACATGGGAATAGAAAGACATCAAATGTTTTGTGAGTGTAATTGGCAGACTTCAAAATTTCCCTACAGAGTACTCTGTCTGAAGTATTGCTTAAGCAAATGAATGTAATTAAGAAATTACTTTTTAAGCTGGGATATAGGATCTGAATTGCCTAGACATAGTAAGGCCTTGTTAAGATTTAATTCTGGTGGCTGCCAAAAAAGCAGTTTCTTGAAAATGGAAATCAGAGTCTAAACTAACTGTATTTGAAGTAATGAATATTGTAATTGAGCTAAAAGAACTGGAAGTGGGATATTAAAATAAAAAAAAAAATGGAAATTGTGGGAACAATGCATGCAGAATAACGTTTTGTAGGAGGAGTGATGTTTAAGGGAAGGCAGGTGCTGAGCAGTTTATATGATATTGCATTGATGATATTTATACAAAACAATACATATGATGTATAATGTCTGTAACAGGGAACATAATATAGTTTTTCTTTTATATAAATGTATATCTGCTTATGTTTTACACAAGTGATAAATAAATAAAGGTGTTGAAAAAAGAAGTTTAGACTTGAAGTTGAGTACTCCTTGAACAATTTAACAGAAGTATGGGTTCTGTTGAGTCCCTGATGGATTTCCTTGATGGAGTTTAATGCTGTGTGTCCAGACTATAAATAAGTAATCCGTAAAATGGAAATAAGTGAGAAGTCCATGTGTGCAGTGTTGTAGAAATTCCTCTTCTAAGTTTGCCATGAAGAGATTTGCATACTGTGGAGCCATTCTGGTGCTCATTGCAGTGCCCTTAATCAAAGCATTATGTTTTCCATTAAAGTTGTGTGTCAGAATAAATTCTGTAAAACTTGTCCCATTTTATCTGGAGTAATATTATAATGATCTGTTTTCTCTCAAGTACTTGAGACAAGCAGCAATGCCAACTTTGTGTAGAGTGACACAACATCCAATACAGCTTCATAATATATTAGGTGGTAGGTCACAAGCCAACTGAACGTGAAGAAAATGAGTGGTGTCCTGAAGGCAGCTATCCCTTTCATTGACTAAGAGTTTCAGAATCTTCTCCACAAACTCAGAAATCCCCTCGGTCAGTTCCTTTCCCTGATACTCTTGGCCTTTCTGGGTTTCATGTCTTATGGATTTTTGGTAGCATGTAGAAAATTCCTGGCCTAGACTGATTTGGAATGAGGTCTGTTAGTTTGCCCTGGATATAATATGGAAAGAATTTAACAAGGTTTATTAGCCTTTTTGAGTTCTGTTGAGTTGGATTCAGTTAATAAAGTTCTGGATAACCACAGCAGGCCCTCTGTCTGCCTGTTTTATAATAATGCTGTGGTTAGACCTTTGTCTGCCTGTTTTATAATAATGTTGTGGTTAGATTTTAAGGATTTTAGTGTCATTCATTCAGAGGGAGAAAGGTTATAGTCTTTCTGTATACAAGATTTGATGAGTCACACTTTGTTGAAAGCAGTCAGTATAGTTATACAGCTTTGCATTGCATCCACTTGGAGGAGCGAAGGTGTAAGATTTTTTTTACTCATTTCCGAATTCACATTATCATGTCTTTCTGTATCACAAAATAATTCCTTCAGCCTCGGTCAGTGAAAACATTCCTTAGGTTCTCCCAAAATTGTACTATGACAAATGATTTAGTGGGGCAAAATGTAAGCCCTCTCAAAAGGATAGATAGTTCACTGGGAGTTAGTGTCAAGATGGAAAGTTTAACAACACAGAACTGCCTAGCTGTTATAGCTTCTTGTCCTGTAGTGCTAACAGCCATCAGCTGACTATTTGAAAATATGGCATGTTGAGGGTTGTGTAGTTTCTTCTTTTTTTTTTTTTTTGGACAGAACAATTTTAGATACTCCATTTGTATATCTTGCAAAAAGGCCAGATCTGGCTCAGCGGACATCCATTATAGTGAGGAAAATGGGTTACAGTATTGTTTGTGTAAAAGATCCTTATTTGCATAAGTCATATGAATAACGCCTTAGTTTGTCAGAGGTCCTCCTGTGACTTATTCTGCATATAAATAATTTTAGGAATTCTTCAATGGATTCTTTATAAATATGTCACTATTAAGATGTGCTTCCTTCTTTCTAATGCTACGCAACTGCAAAAGCACATAGCAAATTGCAATATTAACCAGGATATGATGAAGAATATGATTTACTGTAAAGTGTCTACCTTTCCACAGCAGAACAAGTAGTAATTCTACAAAAACAAATGTAAAAACTGGACCCATACAGAAACATACATGGTTTGCTACCTGTTAACCTCATAAAATAACAAAATTATACTAAATTATGGCAATCTTAAATGGTACTTACCAACTGCTCCATACTTCATTTTATTGACCACACATCTTTAGACAATACTGACACACTCCATCTCTAGTGCAAGCTAACATTCAGCCTGACAAATGTGTTTAATCTTTTAGACAGTCCACATTAGTCTTCCAATGTCAATGTAGAAAATCAATGAAGGAACAAACTTTGCAGTTTTGTCATGCCATCATCTGGTCCCTGGCAAAACACAGATCGCGGTCCTGGCTGTGTCCTCTACTGCTCATATTAACAGGAAGACAACAGTACATACTTGATGTGACCATGGAAGTCAAAGTTGTTCAAAAGTGATAACCACAAATTATAAAAATGTGTTTAGCTTAAAAATACATATAAATAGTATTACTTTGGTAAACTCTTACTCCATGCATTTTAAATTGTGGAGGAATAAAACTAAGAAGTAGAGAAAGTGCCCCTCTGAGTGCATGCATTGTCACTTTGCAGAATGGGGTTCCCTACAATGACTGTTGGAAAAAACATTGATCACAAAAGTTTTCAGACACTGCTGGTACATTTATGAAGACAGGACTTGGTAATCAAGACTGCTTCAAATGAGATCTGGACAAGTCTCTACTTTAACTCAAAAACATATACAAAACTGTAGCTTTTCCATTACAAAATGCAAAATAAAATAAGATATGTCATTCAGCTATGATAATAGGATCATGTCCCCTTACAAGTGCAAAAAGGGGAGATTCAGTAGACAGATATGCCTGCACTGAGGGGAAATGTAAGAAAAATGGCCAAGGAAATCATCTGTACCTCTTTTATTTCGTATGAAATATAAAATGTGGCAGTCCACTTTACAGCTGCAAACATCAACTACACCAGGGGAATATGGGAGTGATGGCAGTCTCTTTGGGAAAGACATTTGAAGTTAGTTCATGTCCCACTTCTTCAGGCTGTTACTGTCCCAGTGCAACACAAACACTGTCATGATAATTAACATGAACAAAGAGGAACAATAAATTATGTTAGCACCTCAGAAACATATAGCTGGAATCTTACATTAGTTTTATTCCTCAGGGCTCGTCCTTTTTCACAAGTTTCTTCGAGCAAAGCTTTTCTGAGATCCAGCATCTTTTCAAAGGCTGCCTGGTCCGAGGTACTGGCTTCTTTGGAGTAATCTTTGCCTTCATAGATGTACATATGACCTTCAAAAATGAAAATGTGTTCACAGTTATCAAACAGATTGTTTGGATTATAGGTTTTTAATTTCCAAGTGTGACTTTTGTTTTTATGTATGTATAAAGCACAAAAATGCCTGGCATAATACTGACAGCTGCATAGGCATACACTATGCATGTCAAACAATGGAAACGTGCTTAAGGAATGCCTGTTAAAGTCAGTGCTAAGATGCTAAAAGTAATGCTCCTGCAGCTGTTGCATGTCAATACCGTCTGCTTTCAATGAAAAACCTCAGCAATCATTTATCTTACCTAAAGGTTATTTAGTTACTGTAAAATACCATAAAAACATAACAAAACAGACAGAATCTGACTAAAGTCATCCTCTCCAATCAATTTTCACATCTGTATACCAGGTACTCTATTTCAAGTTAAAATCTCATATTGTTTCCACACTGGCAATATGCTTAGCTGAAGCAATACGAGAGCTTGGAGCCCTAGTCATTAAAAAAAAAAAAAAGTGTTAATTCCTTCTCCATTAAATCTTCAGCAAACAGACTGATTCTTTTTCTCCCTAAATGTTTTTCTAACAAAAAAAATAATCTTTCCACTTCACACTTACTCATAGTAAACCATATTGTATCACATCCACTCATCTTTTCTCATGAAACTGTGTTAACTTAATACATTTCTCCAGTCATATTAATAAACCTCCTCTGGCTCTTCTGACCTATATTAATTTCTACCATGTGCAGTAATAACAAATGTACATAGTACTCTAAATTAGGCCCAACGAATGTCCAAATGCAATAGCAGACTCTCTTCACAGCCCTAGAATCAACATCATGGAGATGATCTTTACTCAAAGAAATCTGTTGTCTAACCAACTCTTAACCTACTCATAAGCAATACGCTCAATGCCAAGCAATCCAATAATCTAACACAAAGCAAGGAGTCAAACAACTTTTCTAAACTTGGGGAAAAAATCCTTCAGATTACTCTTACTCATATCTTCAATGGCTCAGTCTTCAACAAAAAAGGCGTTATCCAAACTTAAACCCTGTTCACCTCTCTGCAGATAATCTTCCTGCAGTAAACCTCAGAATTGCTGCTAACGCCATTGCACATCCAGTCTCCATCCTTATAAAGAGGTCAGTACAGAAATCCTATATTCCTACCATTGGAAAAAAATGCCTCATCACCCCTCATCACAAGGATGACACTTCTACCAAAATATCTAATTTCAGACCCATTGCCATCTTATCTCCCCTCTCAAAAATATTGGAAAATGTGTCAATAGCAATTTTTCCAGCATCTCTTTTTACTAGCTAATACTCAACATGGTTTTAGACTTGCCCATAGCATGGCAATTGCTCTCCTAAATTTTACAGGTAATATATATAAATCCAGCGACAGAGACAAACTCATAGCTTCCATATTCCTAGACTTATTGAAAGCTTTCAACACTGTGTCTCATAAAAACATCTACTACGACTTCCACAATGACTATCACAACCTGCTCTTCAGTGGTGTAATTACTTGTCAAATCTCTACCAAACACTGAGATGGAATGTTACCTTTTCCCTTAACTACCTATCAATACAAGTGTTCCACAAAGCTCTATCCTTGGTCTTCTTCTATTTATCTTTATAAATAATCTTCATACTTGTACTAACTTTCAATTTTCAGTGAATTCTTAGGGAAACCAGTCCAAAGTGACATTTTTGTTTTGACAAAATCCAAACAATCTACCCCTTCCTCTCTCAGGAAATCCATTCAGCCGTAACATTTTCTTTCTCATCTTCCAAGGTAACCAACTGCCAATCAATATACACTAACTGCCTAAATGTCCCTTCTGCTGTGTCCTATACATCATGTGCTTTTTGCTTTATCTGTGCAGTGTTACACTGGTTGTGTAGAAAATCAGAATTGGCAATTTCACAATCCTTAAGCCTTACAGCATGAACTCAGGGATGCAGCCAACTCTAAAGATAACCACAATGTTTTCTTCAGTTCCATTAGGAAACTTAGAAATCATGCTGATTACTGTAACCCAATCATTTCTAATAGTCTCAAATATTGATCCCAAAGCTACTGATAACATCCTCTCTGAAAAAAAATCAAGTACTAATTTCACATTCCCTACCCAACCAGCTGTTCCTCTAATACCAACTATCTCATCTCTCCCAAAATCACATGACACCACATCACATCTGCACTACTCAAAACCAAAATGACTAGTTGCATGATATTCAATAACATCCACAAATTTAGATTTGTAAAAGGAAGGTTGCGCCTACAAAATCTAGATAACTTCTTCAGAGGGGTCACTGAAGCTCTGGGTGAGGGCTCAAACGGACTTCACCAAGGCATTTTCCAACATCCCACAAGCTGATATCATAGAGAAGTTCTTCCAGATTAATATAAACCTGTAAATTATTCACTCAATAGCCAACTGTCTCGCCAACAGAACCAGCACCGTTAGCAGAAGGGTACATCTAGTCACAGGAGTGTTACCAGATGGGTTCCACAGGGCTCTGTTATTGGTCTCCTCTGCTCTAGCATCTACTTTGCTACAACTGACAGCAGATGCCAAGGGACTGTAGCTATTTAAGTTTGTTGAGGACAGCAAACTGGATGTAACTTGCAAATCCACCTCAAACACTCAGATACTCTAGCAGGGTCTGTACTAGACCAACACCAGATATGTTACTAAAGGGCTCACCTTACATGATAACAAATGAGGTTTATTTACATTTGGGAAATACACTACTTGCTTGTCTTACCACATGGCTGGTACCCCTTCCAAAACTGATACAATTATCAGGGACTTTGGTAACTATGTTGAGAATGATCTTTCTTAATCATGTTTCAGTAGTGGTATGGAAGTTTTTCTACCTTGCTCAGTTGATCTGTAGAGGTATAACCTCAAGGTCCCTCAGTTCTCTTCCCTTATGAGACTCATTTTGAATACAATGCCCCTTTTAAAAAACACGTCACAATGTTCTTTAGTCAACGGGAAAGTCTCCAAAGTTTTATGATCAACAGGATTTCTGGACTACATAATCTAAGCTATGATGAAAGACTAAAAGCCCTGTCTCTCTATTCTGTCTCATACACACTCCTAACAGGTGATCACTGTTTATCCTTTGGAGGACTGAAAGTCCTTACACTTTTCAACCTCCTCTGCATTTGCTGAATCAATGATCTAACACTCATGTCAAAGACCTCAACCTTCATAACAAGATCAACACCACCTACTGGTGTGAGAGACTCATAACCCAGCGTATTTCCTGCCTTTGGAATAAATTCCTTTGACAAGTTAAACAAAGCAACAGCTTATCTACTTTTAAAGTTAGAACTTGACAATTGGATGGGAGGCCACAACTTAATGTGCAGGGTATGAAGAAATAATCTTCTTACCAGGGGAAATTAACATACTCTCAACAGCAAGGGGCATTGCAGCTAAACTTCTCTGGCCCTTCATCTGTAAGCTTTACATGAACCTATGCTCTCTTATCCAGTTTAGGTAATGCATACAATATTAAGTAACTATGTTTTAGGTCTCATGATTATTACACTTTGTATAACAATGTACTTTTTAGTTAGCAATTTATGCAACACTACACTGCATTTATTACTTTAAATGTCTTCACTCTGCATTTCACTACAAAACTAATATACATTAATGCAGTTTCAGTTATACTGCATTAATTGGGGACATTGGACCAGTTCATTTTTCCAGTTAGCTAATTAGTTAAGAACATGGAGTCAATGGCACTAGTAAAGTCCAGGCAGACATCTACCACCAAATTATGCAGACACAACCTGCTGTCTAAAGATTATTGACTGAACATTCAATATTATTTTATTCAACCATAATGATTTTTAACAAGCCGACAGCCTAAAAGAGCAGAAGTAAACATAAATATTTAGATTTCCCTTGCTAAAGTTATACAAAATTTTGCTTTCCATGAAAACTACAAAGTTATTTGAAAGTAAAGAGGGTACAGAACAACTTTATGTTCCTTTGTAAAATAATTGTCCCCTTTCCTCCCACATCAAAAGATGTGTCATTAGGTAATCTGGTGACCCCCTAATTAGTGTGTGAGTGCAGCCTGCAATGGACCAGCTTCCCAATCAGGACTGGTTTGATGCGTTGCCGACAACCTAGCATAGGATAAAGTGGGTATTGGAGAATGAATGAATAAACAAATACTCCAGAAATGAAGACAGCTGTAAAATGAATTCCTTTGTGACTTACATTCTTCCTCAGGCTCTTCTTCCTCTTCATCTTCTTCCTGGTCCATCTGGACAGGGTAATCATCTGTCACCCACTCTCCTTTCCTCGTCGCTCCCAGGACTTTCTCAAGATCGATGTCCCTAATCGTGCTCTCTTCTGTTGACAGCAACTCATCTAAGCCAAACTTCAAGATCTCACTCAGCTGGGAAAAGAAAGCAAAATGGTTAGCCATGTCAATCTCCACA
The DNA here is from genome assembly GCF_019279795.1 of Protopterus annectens. Lineage (NCBI taxonomy): Eukaryota > Metazoa > Chordata > Ceratodontiformes > Protopteridae > Protopterus > Protopterus annectens. The sequence goes on from NC_056735.1 coordinate 35,936,327, forward strand.
GTAGCTTTCCTTGTGCAACAATAATCAGCAAAGGCCAGGAATGTGACGTGATAATGTTACTACTCACAACAAAAACAACAAAACTCAAAACTGTCACAAATCTAAGAAAGGAAACTACATGATAGGTAACCAGTTGTCAGTTATAGCAGCAGGTCAGTGCTGGAGATTAATACGGGGTGGGGGTCTCATTTTGACTCCTCTGGACAGTGCGTGAAGTTCCAATGTCAGAATAAGATGGTGAATGTACTGCTATTCAAGTTCCGCCTTAATTTCCTGGACATATACTGCCCTGCTACAGTGGGTGAATACACATCACTGTCACCTTCCTGTTGATAAGCTGCCACAGTGGGTCATTAATACCTTCTGGGAATGCACTACGACAAAGGTACATACAGGCCTTATACTGTGCTCAATCTATACACAGCTGTCTTGTAATCTTCTCACTATAGGTGGCATTCATAGTCTGGGGCTTCGCATTTTCGTAGTGGTGATCAGTGAAGAGCAGTGCTATGAGGTTATGCAAATCCGGACTTTCAAGATAAGTATAGAAGTGTGGAGGACATTTTGTGAACATGCTCCTCCTATTTGAAACGTGTAACAAGATTAACACATAAGTGAAAAGGGGATGATTACTATGCTGTTAAGGAGGTTTACATATATGCACATAGAGTTCGATTCATGGACATAAATCTATAATGAACTCATTTGCATACAAAGTGTGTAAATCACCCTGAAGTTACTCCAGAAAGTAGAAGGTTTCAGTCAGAATACGGAGATGCGAGAGGAGCTGATCTGGTGATTCTGCATACCTGGGCATATTACTAAAGAGGTTAATTGGGTAAAATTGTTTTATTTTAGTGCTTGTGCATACCTGGACGCTTTGGTGAAATGTTTTATTTTAGTGCTTGTGCACACCTGGACATATTACTGAAGGGGTCACTTGGATGAATGCTTCATTTTGATGTTTGTGCATATTGGGGCACATTACTGAAGGGGTTGCTTAGGTGAATGGTTCACTCTGGTGCTTGTGCATACTGTGGCACATTACTGAAGGGGTTGCTTAGGTAAATGGTTCACTCTGGTGCTTTTGCATACTGTGGTACATTGCTGAAGGGGTTGCTTAGGTGAAGGGTTCATTCTGGTGCTTGTGCATACTGCGGCACATTACTGAAAGGGGCGCTTGGATAAATGCTTCATTTTGATGCTTGTGCATACTACGGCACATTATTGAAGGGGTTGCTTAGGTGAATGGTTCATTCTGGTGCTTGTGCATACCTGGAAACTTTCTGAAGGGGCTGCTTAGGTGAATGGTTCATTCTGGTGCTTGTGCATACTGGGGCATGCTACTGAAGGGGCTGGGGGAAATAATTAATTTGAGTGTCAGGAAAGTGCTTGTGCAAACAGGGTCAGACTACTGAAGTGATGACCAAGCAAAATAATTTATTGTGTCATTATACTGTTTGTGTATACTTAATACAAACTAATGAAAGAGTCGTTAGGGGAAATAATTCATTTGTGTGTCAGGGAAGTACTTGTGCATACTTGGACAAACAAGTTTGCAGATTGCAATTCCAATACCAAACACAAAACACTGCATTAACAATGGATGTGTGTACCACAGGGATGTCAGACTATGAATAACAAAACCGTCTCATTAGCATACTATGCTTTACAGCATTTCTCATTTGCATCTCATTATTTTTTAGGCCTTGCGCATTAGCATAAATGGCCTCTATGAATCGCAGTTTTGTTACCCTCATTCACAGGCATCAAGAATACCCCTATCGCATTTGGGTAAGCAACTATAAATACTGCCTTATATCTTCTAGGAATGTGGGAAGGTTAGCTTAATTATAAAAAAAAAAAAAAAAAAAAAAACACTTTCACAAGATAGGAGTGGGATATGCATGAGGCAAGGAGCTAAAGAAATCATCACATGTGACTTGGAGGGATAGCTCTTAGCCACACAGCTAGAAAGGAACTGTTATGCCATGAGAGTAAAACATACACTGCATGAGCAATAAAACACCATGATGTGAAGGCTGCATTCTTATAAATGTAGAATGAGGCAGTCATTGAAAATAAGCCAAAGTTCATGTGCAGTGCCGCAGGGCTAGGTTTACAAAAACGTATCCACACAGTCCAGTGCATTATGGAGCAACACTTATAAAATGCATACACATTGAAGAAAACTTAATTTTTAGACAAGACACTCAAAAATGTTTTTCTTTTTAGTGCTGGAAAAATTATTATAGTTAATCATTCTTTCATTAACCAGGTGAGTGAGCTGATCCATTGGACACTTTCAGCAATGCCATAGGTCACTGGTAGTTGAATGTTGCACAAGGTGACAAAAAATAAAATCAAATGTCGATTATTTACTTTAAGACACACCAGGATGTGCAGTAACAACGGCCAACATAATGTGATGTATTTTGCGTGTTATTCCAGCCCACTTTAAAAACTACGAATGCTTAAAGTGCCCTTATCACTTTGCTTAAGTGTTAAGCACTTGAATATAAAACATTAACAGGGCAATTTTAATTATTTATATTAAATAATTGAAGGTGGTTTCATTCTCATCAATATATAAATATATAAAGAAAACATTAAAATGATACATATAAATATTTATAAATTTTTTTAATCAACTTACATTTTACATTAATTTACCTTTAGAACTTGGCATTTCCCTTGCGCATTATAAGACTTTTGATTAGAAAAAAAATATATAATAAATAAAATAAAAATGTAATAAAAATAAACATTACCATCATCATCATCATTACTGAATAAAATACATGCTGGGGAAAACAACATAAAAGTGTGTGTGAACGAACGCATAAAAATGTTTATGACAGAAAATGGATTATAAGTATGATTCAGAAAATGCATTGACATAATTACTGGATCAGGAAAAGTATTTGTGACTGGAATTAAATTTGTTAGTGATAATGGGTATATTCACGTAAAAACATGACTGAAAATATTTGAACACATTCTTTAATTTCAAAACACTGGTGCTAAAAACATTACATTACTTCTAATAAATAACTTAAATACTCATAAGAAGAACCTTGCTTAGAAAATGATAAATCAATTAAGTACCGCCTATTACCATCCACAACTGCACAAACTTCAGCAGTGTGTGTTAATATAAATAAATTGTCAAGCATTCTGAATTACTGTACAAATACAAAACACTACATATACAAATAATAGGTTCATAGATGTGTACTAGGCTAATGGCCCAGGAGTTTTTACAAGCCTAGCCCAAAAAATATTTCCCTGGCACCATGTGCCACCAGATGTTAGTTCATAGTCCCTCTGTCCAGTAGGGCAACTGGAGTGATCCCTGAGGTGAACCTTCTGTCACCCATCCACTCATCAAGATTTCTCTTGAAGAAGGTCAGCAAGGTGCTCTGCTTGACATGAATGGGAATCTTATTCCAGAGTATGGGTAATCTTTGGTAGATGAACATGTCCCTCCAGCATGTTCTGTTGATTGTGGTAGTGAGGTTGTGATCTCTGGAGCGTGTGGCATAGGAGATTGGGATTTCTTTAGGTGTAGCATTTTAAGTAGGGCTGGGTCGGACATGGCTTTGCAAGTCAAGCAGAGATCACCTCTGAGTAGACGATAAGAGACTAAGAAAAGCTGGTTTCTTGAGTCTGTCCATGTAGGACATGTGTTTAAGGCCTAGGATCCTTTTTGTGAGGTACTTTTGTGGCCTCTCCAGCTGTTGTAGGTGTCTGGTCAGGTACATACCAAATGGGATTTTATATTCGATGATTGGTCTTAATGAGGGATGAGTAGAGAGGGATGATGACCTTTCTTTCTGGATGCGAACCCTTTGCTTATAAGATGTGCCACATAGAAGGACTTTCTGACCACAGTGGCAACATGGTAGTTGAAGGTGAGGTGGTTGTTGACATGGATGCCCAGATCCCTTATGGCCCCTTCAGTGTTTAGTGGGCTCCCATCGACATGGTAATTTGTGGGAGCTGAGTTTTTTCCAAAGGGAATGATAATGCATTTTTTGGCGTTAAGCTTAAGGTCATGGCTCCGACACCAGTCATTGGTCTCAGAGAGGCCCTTATGTAGGATGCCTGCATCACTTGGGGAGTTGATAATGACTCCTAGCTTGCAGTCATCAGCAAACTTGGTCAGCCAGAGTCCCTTTGTGTTTGCCTAGACTTCTGAAAAGTAGATGCCAAACAGGAGATGGCCCAGGACCGAGCCTTGTGGAACTCCACTCATGACTGGTTGACAGTCTGACTTGGAATCCGCAACTTTCACACTGTGGGTCCTGTCTGTGAGGCAATTTGCAACCTACTTGGTGATATAAGGATTGATGCCTAGTTTGGTGAGTTTATCAATGATACCAGAGTACAGAATGGTATCTAAGGCCTTGGCCAGGTCTAGGTAGGCTGTATGCACTGCCTTACCCTCATCCATAGCCTTGGTGACAGCCTCGAAGTAGTCAATCAGGTTTAGCAGGCATGATCTCCCCTTGACGAAACCAAACTGTGTGGGGTCAAGAGTTTGAAGATTGCCTATATCTTTGAGCAGGTCCACGATGATGCGCTCCATAGCTTTGTATACCAGACACGTCAATGTAATGGGGCGGTAGTTTCCCGGGTCTGTAATTGCTCCCTCTTTGTGGAGAGGGATGACTGTAGCAGTGCGCCTTTCGTTAGGGACAAAGCCTGAGGTAAGGCTATGATTGAACAGGGCACACAGGTGTGGTGCCATTTTTTGTAGTTCATGTAGGACGCAGCCGGGGATATTATCAGGTCCCATGGATGCTGTATTCTTGGCTTTGGATAATGCAGCTTTTTCTGTGTCACAGAAATGGTGGGTACCAGGCTTTCTTCTGGTATTGTGACAGGGCCTTGGGGAGAGGGAGTAAAGTTGGCACTGAATCTGTCGGCCAGTATGTTGGCTATATCTGTTGGCTCAGTATAGGACGTGCCATTGTGCAATAACTCGGAGCAAATTTGTGTATTACCTTCGAGGTTCTTGATATAGCTATAGAAGGCTTTGTGGTTGTTTTTGGTGTCAGTTGCAATTCTGCCTTCATAGCTGGCTTTAGAGGATTTGATATGGGATCTCAAATTTTTGTTGAATTTGGCAAAGGAATTTTTCTAGTCTTGTGATTTTGTTTTTTTCTGCAACAGTTTCTTCCTTCTGTTGTACAGTTTATTGATGGCTGGGGACCACCAGATTGGCTTCCTTTTTTTGGAGAGCATCTTGGTTCTATTTGGTATGGCAAGATCCATGCATTTGTGTACGTGCTCGTACAGTGCACTGGTGTATGATTCGGCAGTCATGCAGCTATTTTCCATTGGCATGGGTGCCGAGAAGTTAGCCACCTCTGTTTTAGGAGCTCAAAGTCAGCTTTGGAGAAGTTTGTCAGGGTGGTCACCTTAGTGGGGGGTGTAGGTGAGATGGAGATTTCCATGGTGATCTGTTTGTGGTTGGATTTAACCAGGGAAGAGTTGACTATAGGCATGGAGCAACGATCTGCTGGTGATAACCAGGTCGAGGATGTTGCTTCCCCTAGTGGGGGTCAGAATGAGCTGGTCTAGGGCATCAGAAATGATAAATTCCAGGAAGCGCTGGGTCTGTACATTGGTACTAGAATAGTTTTCCCAGTTGATGGAAGGGTAGTTGAAGTCACCCTGTATGACAGTATTGGGCTGGACCTTGAAAAATTCCAGGGTGCTTAGGAAGTTGGAGTGAGAATCATGAGACATGGTTGGGGTTGTGTAGCAGGCTATGACTTGTATCACAGTCTTACCCAGTGTTAACTGTACCTGAAGTATCTCGGACGCATTATGCTACGCTACCAGCCTAGAGGTGTGTGTATCCTTTATGAATATGGAGACACCACTGCCTTTCAAGCTTCCGGCCATATTCTGGGGCTGAAAGGTATGGAATGAGTTGTAGCCTGGGTGTGCAGGGTTGCTTTCTGCCTCTTTAAACCAGGTGTTCGTTACAGCACAGATGTTGTCACTCTCCATTTTGAGGAGAGCTTCGAACGAGTGCATCTTCAGATTTAGACTTCTAGCATTGAGCAGCATGACCCTCAGATTACATTTGTTTGTAGCTGTTACAGTAGAATTTTGGTCTTTGGAACACTGCCTAAAAAAGGCACTATAGGGGTGGCAAGAGCCTTGGCCAGTAGCCTGAATCCCAGGGGTGACAGATGCAGCCTGTCTCTGGCAAAGCATTGATGTCTGTCGATCATGTTGTCCCAGGCAGACAGATACTGGATCCCTTTAGAATGACACCAGAAACTTAGCCAATTGTTGAAGTCAATCATTTTCTGCTCGTAATGTGGTATCATTCTGGGTGATGGTAGAATACTGCTCAGGGCTAGGGTCATACCTGCCTGGGCCACATAATCCGAGAGTTCCATCACATCTCTTTTCCTGCACTCCAGGGAGGTACATCTCAGGTCATTCATACTCACATGGTGAATGACTGAGTCATATTTGTACTTGTTGTGGAGTGACCTGAGTAGCATGCGTTATGTGGCAGATCCTGGCACCTGATAGACAACTGACTGTCACCTTCTCCTTGCTCAACCTAGTGAGTGGGACATCAGTGTGTCTCACTACTGAATCTCCTATGCTTAGTTCATTGGGCAAAGTGTTCTGCCTTCAGGGCTTAGGTTGTGGGGCACACTGTGGTGGTGAGCTATGTGTTCTGAGGTTGGTGTTGTGTTGTGGAGGTTGAGTTAATTTCTGTCTCACAGGTCTCTGTTGTTTGTGTAGATTTTTATTGAGTGCCTCTGCAAAGGTGGGTGTATGGTTTGTGTTTCTAAGTGTGAGTTGTGACCGTCAGTGTTTTGGAGGGCTGTATGTTCTATGTAGTGAGTTGCAAGTGTTGACCTTCTCCTCTTGACCAGGTAGTCTGATCTTGGCTGGAGAGTGCACTGCTTCCAATTTAGTGATATAAGTGTATCTCTCACATGTATGAGTGTTGGGAGGTAAGAGGAGAGGGTTGTCTGTGTACATGAGACAGTTGCTACACTGTCTCAGAATGCCCAAGTGCACTAGGCCAGCAGGAGAAAGCACAGGAAATTGCCCTACAATCATACCAGGACGGGTGGTCATAACTACCAAGTACTGGTGCTGTTACTGCGTAGCAGCAGCTAGTGCTGACAGCACCTGAGTGTGGTACAATAAATGCTACTAAAGCCTGTTAAAAGTGCTAGTCAATCAAGCTAAAGTGCAAGTAGTAAAAGAACAAGCACATAAGGGAAAAACGTGGTGCGCAAACCCGCATAAACACGGGCTTTTAAACTAGAATGATGAAAGGGATAGAAAACCCGTGCAAATGGCCAATAAACTACAATTTCTGGGCCAGAAACCACTCCTTTTGTGGTAGATAGGCTACCTAGTGCTTAACACTCCCACTGATGAGCTAGAAGGTTTCCCTCCAACACAGAAAGGTCTGGGGGACTCAGAAACTTACAAAACAGTCCTGGATACAGCAAATCTGTATCTGGAATAGACTAGTTACAGGAAAGGTGGGAAACAAGCTTAGAACTTTTTTTTTTTCCAGAAATGCAGCTAAAACAGTAATAAGAACAGTTTAAATGCAGTGCAAGCTAGCACACGAGTGTGTTGTAGCAATATTAAAGCAAATACAGTTTAAATAAATGCAGTTAAATTAAAAAATGACTTAAAACAAGTGCAGAAAGCAGTAAATTCAGAAAAAAATCAAAATGGAGGCACTTAAAGTCTCTCTTTCTCCTTCCTGTTGCTCTTGCAGTCTGCAGGATGCCAAATCTGGATCTGCGGAGCTTAAACAAGTGCAAACCCGTACAAACATGGGCTTTTAAACCAGAAAGTTGAAAGGGATAGAAAACTTGCCCAAATGGCCAATAAAGTACAATTTCTGGGCCAGAAACCACTCCTCTCTCTTGTGGTAGACAGGCTACCTAGTGCTTACTGTTCCCACTGATAAGCTAGAAGGCTTCTCTCCAACACAGAAAGATCTGGGGGACTCAGAAACTTACAAAACAGTCCTGGATACTGCAAACCTGTATCTGGACTAGACTAGTTACAGGAAAGGAGGGAAACAAGCTTAGAACTAAAGCAGCTAAAACAGTAAAAAGAACACTTTAAATGCAATGCAAGCTAGCACACTTAATAATAATAAATCAGTATAATAATGATAAGTGAACAGACAGAGCAGTTGTGGTAACTTTTAAATTACTTGTCAGAAGAAATATATCAAAATGCATGGCAGATTTCTTGGCTTTTGCATTCAATGACTTATCAAATCAGCTTTTCTTTCTTTTATACAGATGATTTCCTTTACTTCCTGTCCAACGTACACTGGAGACTACAGACGGATTATTCATGGTAGAAGCTGGTTATCATTAAACTCGATATTTTCCTTTAGTCATGTTTGTAATGCATCTTTGGTGGTGACACTAATAGAAATGTTGTTGGCCCTTTATCCACAAGAGACACAAACTATTAAACATGACGAAAAAGAGCTTGGGGATGGAGCTTGATGGCCAAGTGACAGATGTGTAATCTGTCATGATGTACAAAAGACAGTGGAGTAATTCTGTCACAATGTGCAAACGACAGCGGAGTAATGGAACACCACTAATGTGCCTGAACCCCTCTGCTCTTGTGGTCGCTGTGGCTGAAACAAAATAACTTCCCAACTGCTGCACTTAGCAAAATTAACTTTAAGTGCCAGTGCTGTCACTGCGTGCAGTGTGTTCAGTTTCTGATACCACGTCTGTAATTGTAAATCGGCAATAGAAGGAATGCTAGTGGTGTACACAGGAAGCATTCCAATTTGATTATCTTTACTATTTTTGGGGCTACAGAATAATACAGCCAACTGTGGAAGAGGTGTCTGATTTAAAAAAGCTGAATGAAATGAGATCTAGAACAAGAATCTCTTCCAAGGGAAGACAAAGAAAATGATACAGAACTGTGGGCCAGCTTTTAAGGACCTGGAGACAGCACTGAAGCTGATGGATGGAAAAACAAAATCACAAAATGGGAACTAAAGACAAAATGGTTCCAGCACAAAATCATAACTTTGTCTAAAAGGGTGAAAAAGCAAAGCTGGATTTAACTGAGAAGGGATAATTCTGTCATGATGTGCAGAAAGATGGTAATGTAATAGAACACAGCAACATTTCATTGCTGACACAGAGACATTACCTTTTCATGTGAAAGGGGTTTTAGCAGCAACGATAGCAGAAGCCTTAGTGGGCAAGCTTCAAAGCAAAAAGTACAGGTCCTGACAATCAAAACATAAGATCTGCAATGTTTGGCCACTAAATTAAAATGTTTACAGGCTGCAGTACATAAAGTTTTGGAATGCAGTACAGAAGAAAACATTTGACAAACTGTGCTGCTGTTAAAGAAGAAAGTGCAGGCTATTAACTATTCACTACACATATTAAAGAAAAAAAAATTACACAATATGGAAAGCACCACGGAAGAAACTGATTAAGCTTTCAAAGACTTTTCTAGTATATTTAAAAAGTATTTGGAATAACATGGTAATATGATTTGATACACATTAAAAGGCAAACATTGAGATGGTAGCATTAAGAATTTTGTCAGAAAGAAACGGTATTTTATTCCCTTCCACTGCTCAAACATTGTTGGAGCCTCAGACATCTTTTTTTGACTATACAGCCTAAGAAGGGACAGCCAGGACAAGTGCATTTTTTTCAGTTCAAGAAACAAATATTATTTTTCTGTTTAAATGTACTGGTTGACAGGGTGACACAGTGGAGCAGTAATTAGTGTTGTTGCCTCACAGCAAAAAGTTGTCCGGTTCAATTCTTGGTTAGAGTACCTTCTGTGTGTAGTCTGCAGGTTCTCCCTGTGTTTGTGTGGGGTTCTGATTTCCTCCCACAATCCAACCCCGTAGATGGATTGGACACACCACACTGGTTGTAGGTGTGAGTGCGTTAAATGGTATGGAAGAAAAAGAGTGGCATAGCTATCCACCAGGAAAAATGGGATTTCCTTTTTCTTTGGTTTTGAATTATATCCATCTCGCACCAGTGTAAGACAAATGGGAAACACTTAAGGGTTTTGCATTAGATTTTCCCTTTTTCATGGCATATGGCTGTTGTAGGAATCAGGGTAGCCGAGGTGGATATTCAATCACTGAATACTAATGGCGTGCACAGAATACACAAGCAAAACAAACTACATTCACAGTTCTATAATTTCCTAATCTTGCAAACTGCCATTTATTTAGAGGGCAGTGCTGTCTAAATGATCAATAAAAGCAGGCATACATATACCATTGAACTAAAAACACACAATGAATTGAAAGCATCACACTGAAAGCAAAGGGTGAAATTCGTGTTATGAGTTCATATTTGGAAAAGTATATTTTATCCTTTTTTTGACTGGGTTAGTCCCAACAGGCTAGTGGCCTCTTTTCAGGGTAAACCCAATTTTTCCAGGACATTGGGAACTTGCCTCCTTTTTTGACGAGTGTGTTGGGATCTTTTACATCCACCTGAACTACCACCAACTCAAGCTGATGGGGCCTCCATTTAATATCTCATCTGAAGTATGACACAATCAGGAGTGTAGCACCCACTTAATTTAAACAGTTGATAGATTTTTTCTAAAGCACTTAACTCTGTGAGAGCTACAGTGGTAATAAAAAGAGCAGAGTAAATCGGAATCTATTCTATGCAATTTCTTATTTTCTTCCTCGGAGATATAAAGATGCTCCCCAAGCCAGGGGAGAGAGAGAGAATCTCTTCAGCACATCCAAGGTCTGTCCTGAGGCCTCCTTCCATAGCAGTTAGCTAGAGTCATCCTCTCCAGATGTCCAAACCACCTCAAATGGCCTCTCACAATCCTGAGGAGCAATAGCATTACTACAAAATCCTCCTGGACTGAAAGCTCCCTCACCCTGCCACAAAGAGTGGGCCAACGATTCAATAAATCAGTCTTACTTCTGCCATATACATCCATAACTTCATCACTTCACTCACTACTCAAAAGTGAGAGTGGTGACACAGACTGGTAAATAGAGAACTGCTTCATCTTAAGGCTCAGACTTTGCTTTCCCACCAGTCTTGTACACAGCCTGCAGTACTGTTGCTGCCACATCCATCTACTGGTCAGTTTCCTGAAACTTTCTGTCCTAAATGAACAAGACCATGAGATAGTTAAAAACCCATCACCTGAGGTAGCTTTCCTCATCTGCAGACAGAACACCATTCTTTTCCTGGACAGAACCACAAACTCAGACTTAAGTGTTGATTCTGATCCCAACCCACTGCACACACAAAAGGAAACTATATGAATCAGGGTCACATGACACTAACATGTCATCATCGGCACACAACAAAGGTGGATCTCTTTCATCTCAAAACTTGTTGCTCTCCAGGTCTTGGCTGTGCCTTAATATTCTGTCCTCAAAAATCAAGAAAAGGAGGGAAGGTTAGCCCTACACCTAACCTGAACACAGACAACTTACTACCGACATTGCAGGCACAAGTCTTGCTCTGCAAATAAAGGAAATAAATGGTGTGGAAGAGTGGACCTGGAACACCATATTACTGTAGCACCTCTCAAAAATAATTTCAGGGTACTCAGTCATATGCCTTCTCTAGATTCACAAAACACATGTAGAGTCTCTTCTTTCTTCCTAGCAACCTGGTGTAGACTTCTCTAGTGAGGGTGAGTAATACGAACTCTCTACAGCCAAAGCACACACTTTTTTAAAAATAGGGAGCAGCACTGCAGTTTTTCAATCCAGAAGTACCTCCCTGCCTTCCAGCCAACAAGAAAATTGCATATTAACTGACACTGCAACATCTGGTGCCTTCAGCATTTCTGAAGAGATCTCTTCCACGTCTACAGCCTTGTAAACATTTAGCTGTGAAACCACCACATTGAATTCTTCCACAAAAACTGATCTAACTTCACCAGCTCCATGTGTCATTGCCTCCTTAGATAAGGACATTTTTACCATATACAGGAGTTCCACAAATTGTTCCATTCCATCTCCCTACAATGTCATCATAACAGGTCAGCATACCTCCATTTTTGCTAAGAACAGTCTGGGCAATGCCTTAGCCACTACTACCAAGTCTCATGATGGCTTACCAGCACCACATTGAGGCCATTCACCACAGCCTCACCAAACTCTTCTGACTGCCAGCCCTTCACTTCACTGATTGTTATAGCTGCTGCCTATTAGTAACTAATGACCAAATCCAGACAATCCCATGCTAGCACTGCACAGAAGTCTTCCTTCCTTAATGTAGCACTTCTTTCACTGCAGGTAGCAACAGTGAATCCTAGGAATACCATTATGAAAAGATCCAACTACCTTTTGGCTGCAGCTCCTTGCTGCTGTTTTGACTACTAAGGTCTTGAACAGGGACTATTCAGAGTTCATGTCTCAGACCTCCCCTGGGATATGGGAGAAGCTTTTCTGTTGAGGGGGAGATGAACTTCTCTCACACAGAATTGTTTGCTCGATGTTCTCAGGACAGCTCAATACATATCTGGGTTTCCTACTGCTATCTAGTCAAGTGTCCAGGGTAACTGATACAACTTGTACTTTATTACCCATTAATAAATGTTAAACTTAATTAATCCTTTTAAGACATGGCAAATCATACAAAAGGGGTTTACTGTACACAGTTTGACCCAAATTTTAAACTCAATGAAATACTGTTACTGTGTGTAGTGAGGATAAAATCTGGGCTTTAGGTCTGGTGGTGGAATTAAGATTGAAGTATGAAGACAGCCTAACTTCTGGAACAGAGGGGTAAGATGGTTTAATAAGACACATATTATGCAGCATCTCTAGTCGTAACAGGAAAGTCTTAATTCCACTTTACAAAGCTGTAAGACCACATACTGAATATTGTGCAGGTGCATGTGTTTACAGCCTTTCTCAACTAAATAGACTGGAAACAATTCCAGAAGTATTATGTTAGACAGATAGCTAGGGTTAAACATCACAGTTATGGAAGTAGACTTGAAGAGCTGTCACTACATACAATACCCAATAGACTGATTACAAACATTACTTCTGTTTATAAGTGCATGACTAATGCTGTACTATCAGCTACTTTGGGCCTCACATTTACACAGCATTGCCAGGATAGTAGAAAAATTGCTTATCTGTAAAACTGGCATACTTGCTCTCCATACAGGGTGAAAAGTTACTTTTACCATAGGGCTAGGGAACAGCAGAATTACCCCCTACAGAGATTAGGAAGACATCTACCCTTAATTAGTTTAAAATCACTTATCCACCACTGGTTTCAAGATGATTTGTTTTTAACAATTAGCATTAGTTGGCAAACTCCTAAGGCCTCTTTTGAGGCTCTCAGTTTGACATCTGCTGAACATTGAACACTGAACAGCAGGAAAGGCTTGACTGGCCAGTCTGTCTCTGTCTCTTTCCAATTTTTTTTCTGTTGCTCTTTCACTCACAATCAACTGGCCATCTTGTCAACGATGCTGCCTGTGTTTCTCTGTCTCGGTCAGTACAGCTTCTGGCTACAAAAATGATTTTCATCCATTTGGTTAAAAGACTTTAAAAACAGCCAGAAAGCCTAACTTTAATTTCATATTTAATCACCTACACTTCTTGAAGAGCTGCACAATGGAAAATGAGTCCAAACCTGACTTTTTAGTCAGCTCAGCTTAAGCTGACTAAAGGTTTGTGCACGTGTAACGTGTACTAAAGCTTTGGAAGCTGCCCAACTGTTGTATCCTTGGCAGCATATAACCCGTATCCTTGGCAGCATATAACCCATATAGCTAAGTGATCATTTGAATATCTACTGTTATGGTAAGTTTACTTACACAACAGTACTATTTATGGGATTAAGAATTTCCGTATTTTTGTTAAACAAGACTGTTATACAGTACCATTTCTTTTGCAGTGTCTCACTACACTTAAATGATTTGGCTAAGACTGTCGTGCACTGTATTATATAACTGCATGTTCCTAAATGACTAAGTGTATATGCAGTAAATTGCAAAGTAAAATTTGTGCCAGATACACTGCGGCAGTACTTCATGCAGTGTGTGATACTAATTTTAGTGGTTTAAATCTGAGAAGGGTAAAGAAACATGCACTCAAATGTAGTCCAAGTAGTTTGAGGTTGTGCAGCAACGACAATTTTTTTTCACACATATATTTATGGATGTTACATTCTCCTAATGGCTACAAGTTTAATATTATTTATTTTATGTTTTAAAGACTTGGTAAGTACAAAAAAGGGAGATTCTTGGGGTAGTAAGGCAGTTATACCACAGTTCTGATAGTCATTAGTTAGCCATTCCTGCTTCTTTATTTTTAGGTTTACTCATCGAATGCTATACAAATCTTCATATACAAATATGGAAAGATTCACAGTATAACCATCTGCTTAAACAGCAGTTCCAGGTATGCAGCACCACTTTGAAGTTGTTCACACCATATGCTTCAAACGGCACTTGAGAAGATGCATCCATCTTTTGCTCAATGGACTTGAGCAGACTTGTCCGCATAAATGTGAATGAATACTATCAGTATATTATTTTTTATTTTATTTTTATTTTGTATTTGTCAATTATGGTACAGCACTGATCAACACAGACCTTCAAAATCAGCTGACAGAATTTTCTGATTAAGTGACTTGATAAGAGTCACACAGGGGGCAAACATAGGCTAAGGGAATCAAACTCTGGATGACAGTAAGCAACTCATTAACAGCTCACAGCCTTAATATTCTGTGTTGTCAGACAAATCACTTAAAGTCTGTTTTTAACCTTTAACAAGAAGTCCTGTAAGCAAACATGATGAAAGCGCTCATTTTAATGAAATCAATTGAATAAAAATTGTGTCTGTAGTGTCCAGTCAGTTTCTATGGTGTTTTTTTTTGTGGATTTACACTAGTTTGTTGTTTCCTTGGATTATTTGGTTTGTTTCAGCAGAACAATACTAAAAGTGTCAACCAGAGTTTATATAGCTCCCCAGTCACATAACTCATTTAACCCCAAAAATACACAGCTAAAATTTGTGTGTGTTTTATATATATTTATATATATATATATATATATATATACATATATAGATATACATATATATATATATATATATATATATATATATATATATATAGATGAAAGGATCAGTGTCATTTCGCCGAAAATCCATTTTGCCAAAAATTTCTGACATAGGGTCCAAATCGCCGAAAATAGTACTGATAGTGTAGCTGTGCTTTTCTCCACTGTAGTGCGATCTCGGAGTGAGAATATTAAAATAGGGGGTTGTGGGGGGCATAGCCCCCACCCAGTACAGTTTAATATTGTCTAGTATTGTTTTATATTGAGCAGTCTCTAGTAAAAGGGTAAGTAAGTAGTTTATAACCTGAGTAGGTGGGGCCCCACCCCCCACTGTGGGTGTGTGTACCCCCCCCCTACTTTAATATTCTCACTCAGAGATTGCACTACAGTGGGGGTAAAAGACAGATACACTGTCAGTACTATTTTCGGCAAAATGTCATAGACCTACATACATATATATATATATATATATATATATATATATATATATATGTGTGTGTGTGTGTGTGTGTGTGTGTGTGTGTGTGTGTGCATGATATATATATATATATATATATATGTATATAGATTTACTATCATTTGTCCGATCGCATCTTGTGCGAGTTATCAGTTGAGCGAATCAAATGAGCGAAAAAAGTAAAAATGACGGACACAAATGCCGAATGCAGAAGTGGTGAATGTTGAATTCGACTTATTTTGAACATTCTCCACACTTCCGCAAGATGTACTACTCTACTACACACAGCAAAGAACATTTTGCAGGGGGGCAAGCTCCCTTGCACCCCCCCCACTACTTAAATATACTAACTTCGAGATCGCACTACAGTGAGGGAAAGGATACATTTCCCAATCCCCACTATAGTGCAATCTGCATTAAAATGTTGAAATTCATAACAGCGAATGCTATAATGCAGTCGCTGTTGTGCATCTCAACATTTTTTTTCAATCTTTCTTAATGTCGAATTGGGTGTTCGGAGTTACGTAAATTGAACGAAGTCCGAGCACCCTTTTGATAGTAAACCATATATATATATATATATTATATATATGTGTGTGTGTGTGTATAAATATATATATATATATATATATATATATATATATATATATATATATATACATACATATATATATATATATATATATATATATATATATATATAAAACATACATAAATTACACTCTAAAACTTGCCCAAAGTAAAATTATTAATATTCAAATCTCATATGTCAAAGCCTCCTAGGTTTAACTTCAAAATGGGGAATGGATGAGTAATCATTCAGCCCAGGTTCATTCCTGGAATTAGTTCTTATTTGCCACTATAGCTCATTCCATGCCCCCCTCTATAATTCAGCTGTACTTGTTCTAATACTTGAAATTTAAATGCATGTTCTTGATATTGCTGAATATGCTAACACAGAGCATTATTTACTTTACTCTTTTATATCACAGATATAATCAAAAATTATGTCATGTAAACACAGTTTAGTTTTCCTTATATAGAAGGCAGAACACTTGTCACACAGTGATACATATACAATCCCTTAAGAGGCACAATTAAAATATCCTTTATTATTAATAGATTCCCTTCCTATTACAATATTAGAAAAAGCTTCCCTGGTGTAGGGACATTGCTTACAACAATCACATTTGTATGTCCCTTGTCTGTTACCCACAACTCTCATCTCATCATGATTAAGCTTTATCCAATTCTTTTCTGTAGGTATATTTCATGTTCACTCCCAACTTCTTATTTAACTCACTGTAGGTAAAATATCCCAAATCTTATCTATAGCCTTTTTATGGCTATGCTATCTATACTGTATGTCATTATCATGGCTTTTTTTGAAGATTTCATCACTATATTTGTATAATCTTTCACCCCTACCTGGTTGTTCATGTCTCTTCAGCAATGGTGTATGCATCTTTCCTTTTTTCATGACTTCTTGGTATATATTACCCAACATAATTTTAGGATATCTACTTCTCCCTAAAATATCACACAGAATACTTATTTCTGTGACAAAAGTATTTTCAATGGGATACCATTCCGGCAAGCCTCACCATTTGTTCCTTAACCAGGGCTTTCTTCTGATGGAAAGGGTGGCAGCTTTTAACATGTAGTACAGTGTTAAGAGTAAGTTGGTTTTCTATATATGTTGGACTGAAATATTTTTCTTTCTAATCTTTCTTTATCTCCACATTCAAATAAAACAATTTTCTCATTTGATACATTTTGAGTACAACTAAAACACTTGGTGGAGGCATTAACATATTCTAAAAACTCATCTAACAATTCCTCTTGTTTTATCCAAAAAATACAGATGATATCAAGGAACCTAGTATAAATGTTCCATGAGCCTGCATACTTAGAACTGAACACAAATTTATTTACTCACTCCGCCATCACAATATTGGAATAAACGGCACATGCAGCACACAATGCCAGACCTGTGCATTACCAGTAAAATTCCTCAAAAATATGAAATTATTTTTTAACACATTATTCATAAGTTCAATCAACATATTAATTTCACTTGTAACTTTACCACTGACCACTAAAACATCTTGGAACCATTCAATACCTAACTAATGAGGTATAGATGTAAGCAAATCTTTTACATCTATAGTAACTGAAAAAATATTCTCTAAATAAGGTCTATAATTAATCTTAAAATCTAGACCTTTGATTAAGTAAGAAACCCTTTCATTTATATATGTAAGTTTAATATCAGTATGTTTGCCTACAGGATGTGTTTTAGAACTCACTGCACCCACAATCATAGCGGAGAGTGTGACATTCCTCCTCTGGACAAGTGATCAAGGAGTCTCAATCCTCAACACTGACACTTGCGGGGAATGTTCACTGTGAGAAAAATAGACACACACACACACACACACACACACACACACACACACACACACACACACACACACACACACACAGTTTTCAGATGCAGCTCTCTGCACTAAGTACAATTTCCCTTAAGAGCACACAGTGAATGCACACTCCAGTCCTGGGGCTGGGCTTTCTCTCCAGGCCCCAAATAAGATTCCCCACTGAGTCCTTAGCCAGGTATTCCAAGCCAAGTCCTCCACCACCCTCTCTGTGAAATCAGTGCTCTTAGTGTCCATGTTCAAAGTAGCTGTCTCACACACTCTTTTGAGATTTGATTATTTGATTTTCACACACACACACACACACACACACACACACACACACACACCTGGGAAAGGTTGGCACAGCTTACCCACTCTGTCACCTCCACCTAGACTATAAAGCAGATCTGCTGCCACCAGAACACCTGAAGACAGCTACATTAAGGCTCTTACCAGGGTACCCAATTACACTTATTAAAATGAATAATTATACAAATGATAGTGTTTAACCAAGCAGCAAGACTTCAGGAACATGGAGCCACAGTGCCACTACATAAATGCAAGTACTCTCATTGGTTAAATATTTTCTGAAAGACCAGCCACAATGAAAAGTTTAGATATGTTTAATAATAAAGCAAGAGATGGCTTGCACCTGTCACCCTTAGGCTTTCGAATGCTGGCCAAGGCTCTTGCCGCCCCCATAGTGCCTTTTTAAGGCAAGGCTCAAAAGACAAACCCACCACCATAAATAGCACAAGTAACCAAAAACTGAGGGTAATGCTACTCAACGTCAGAAGTCTAAACCTCAAAATGCATGCACTCGAGGCACTCCTCAGTATGGAGAACATCGACATCTGTGCAGTAACAGAAACCTGGTTTAAGGCTCCTGAGAGCACCCCAGCACTACTAGGCTATAACTCATACCATACCTTTCGGCCACAGCACCAGGACCGAAACATAAAAGGCGGGGGTGTATCCATATTCATCAAGGATACCCACACCTCCAGGTTAGTGGTGCAGCATAATGCATCAGAGATCATCCATGTGCAACTAACAATGGGCAAAACTTCAATCCAAATTGTAGCTTGCTACAGCTCACCCACCATGGCCCAGGACCCCCATTCCGCATTTCTGGAGACACTGGGAAATATGAAGGTCCTGCCAAACACCCTAATACTGGGTGATTTCAATTACTCAAACATAAACTGGGAGAACTACTCAAGTACTAACTCCCTTGCCCAACGCTTCCTAGAATTTATAAACTCGAATGCCCTGGATCAACTGGTCAACACCTCCACCAGAGGGAACAACATACTGGACCTGGTCATCACCAACATGGGTGACCGGTGTTCTACACCGGAGGTCAACCCCTCGCTGGTTAGATCATACCATAGACTAATCACTCTGGATATCCACATTCCGCCCCCACCCCCCAATCATGGACACCTCTGTGAAAAACTTTTCAAAAGCAAACTTCAAATTACGTAAGACCGAGGTGGAAAGGTTCACAGCCCCAATGCTAAAGGACAATGCTGTCCAATCTGCTGAAACCTTTACAAAGGCACTCTATGAGCATCTGCAGGAATGCATGGATCATGCTATCCCAAGTAAAACCAAGACTCACTCCTCCAAGAAAGGGAAACCAGTCTGGTGGACCCCTGCCATAAACAAGTTATACAACAGAAGGAGGAAACTAGTACAGAAGAGAGTAAAATCCCAAAAAGGAAAGACATCCCTGATCATTATCAGCAAGAAACTACGATCCCTCATTAAATCATCCAAGGCTAGTTTCGAAAAAAAAAATTGCCAATGACTCCAAAGATAACCACAAAGCATTCTTTAGCTATGTCAAGAACCTAAGTGGAAACTCTCAGATCTGCTCTGAGTTAGTGCAGAATGGCACAAAATACACTGAACCAACTGATATCGCCAACATTCTGGCAGACAGGTTTAGTACAAACTTTACCCCCTCTCACCCCTAAAAGGCCCATAACCATACCAGAAGAATGTAGGGCCCCATCAATCACCGACACACAGGTTAAAACAGCCCTATCCAAAGCCAAAAACACAGCTTCAATGGGACCGGACGGTGTCCCAGGCTGTGTCTTACAAGAGCTCCAAAATGAACTAACTCCTCACCTAAACACACTGTTCAAACTCAGCATCTCTACAGCCTATGTACCCACAGAGTGGCACACAGCAGCAGTTATCCTGCTCCACAAAGGTGGAGCCACAAGTGACCCTGGGAACTATTGCCCTATAAGCCTGACTAGCCTGGTCTGCAAGGCTATGGAACGCATCATCATGGAACTCATTAACAGAGACATTGGGAACCTCCAAACCTTGGACCCTACCCAGTTTGTCTTTGTTAAGGGCAGATCATGCCTCTTAAACCTGGTGGACTTCTTTGAGACAGTTACCAAGGCATTAGATGAGGGAAAGGAGGTCTACACAGCCTTCCTAGATCTCACAAAGGCTTTCAACGCCATTACCAATTCTAGTATTATAGACAAGCTCACCAGCTTGAACATAAACCCCTACGTCACGAGATGGGTTGCCAACTGGCTCATGGATAGAGCCCACATGGTGAGAGTTGCAGGCTCTACGTCCAACTCTAAACCGGTTACAAGTGGCGACCCCCAGGGCTCAGTCCTAGGACCCCTCCTGTTCGGTATATACTTCTCAGAGGTACAGGCAAGCATAGGAGGACTATGGTTGACCAAGTTCACAGACGACTGCAAACTAGGGGCAATAACTGATTCTCCGGCTGATACAGACACCCTCCAGATGGGTCTTACTGAGATGGATACCTGGTGTCTAAATTATGGCCTCAAGCTAAATGCCAAAAAGTGCATAGTCATCCCCTTTGGAAAAAACAAAATACTCGCAAACTACCACATAGGTGGTAGTCCCCTAAATACAGAAAATGTAATAAGGGATCTGGGGACCCAAGTAGATAGTAATCTCTCCTTTGATAATCATATTGCCAAGGTGGTTAGAAAATCCTTCTATGTGGCCCACCTAATCACAAAAGGGTTCGCATCTAGAACAAAAGAGGTTATTGTGCCTCTCTACTCATCACTCATTAGACCCATCATAGAATACAACGCCCCATTTGGGATGTACCTTACAAGACACCTGGAACAACTGGAAAGACCACAAAAGTACCTCAACAAGAGGATTACTGGCCTCAAACAGATGCCCTATGCAGCCCGACTGAAGAAACTCCAGCTGTACTCTGTTGCATACCACTAACTCAGAGGTGATCTCTGCCTGACATACAAGGCCATGTCCAACATAGAACTGATGGATATGCTCCACCTAAAAAAAAAACAAATCCTGGAGAGTCACACGCTCTACAGATATAAACGTCACCACAACGATAAATAGGACAAGCTGGAGGGACAGATTCCTATCTCAGAGACTCCCCTTGCTTTGGAACAGGATTCCAATATACATCAGGCAGAGCCCCTCACTAACACTCTTCAAGAGAAACCTTGACCGGTGGATGGGAAACAGAAAATTTACCCCGGGGATCACTGCAGTGGCTCTGCTGGACAGTGGAGCAGGGAACTAATGGCTCTGCTGGACAGAGGTACAGGGAACTAATCTAACGGGGTGGCGAAAGCCAACACATTCTGGCTAGGCTTATAAATGCCCTTTGGCAGATAGCCTAGTACTTACCTATGTACTTATGAACCTATAATAAATAATAAAAAACATGAAAATATTGAATACCTATTTACAATAAACACCAGAATTTCAATCACAGGAATTATAAAAAAAACAACACAGATGGAAAGACTCAGAAAAATACAGAAAAAAACTACATTTAGCTAATCTCACTATATTTTTCTAATTGACTGAAGAATTACTGTTCCCTAGCTACTTACAAACATGGATGAGTGTCTTATCAGGTCCAAAAACAGAGTGCACACCTCACATCTTTCACTAGTATTGAAATACAATTTCAGTGCTGGCTACAGAATGACATCACATCTGGACACCTGACTCTGTAGTTCCCACACTACCCTCTTACTAGAAAATGAGTCAGGATCTGGCACTGATGTGTCACAATACAGACAGAACTTTGGGTTTATTACAGCACCTGGAAACTGTAAAGCAATTCCAACACTTCCATCCTTCCTGCAGAGACTAACATGCCATTCTCTGGCACCCCAGGTTAGCAATTAGGTTGTCACTAAGGACAATAGAGCCAGATCTCTGGCCAGGCTTTTCACAAACATTGCATTTCTGGATGCATTCAGACCAGAGATAAAATATTTATGGCCTAAACCAAGCAATTTAATTTCAGGCTATTTTTCTTAAGGTTAGCTGGGTTGAGCTTAACCCCTTCCCTTCCAGTATCCGCTGTTAAAAATATATACATTTTATCAGTCTGACATAAGTGAATATTTATTTTCTGTCCAGCAGGACCCACTACTGATATATTTTTAACAGAAGCAGTGTTACAAATACATTTTAGCACAAGCATCTGTACAAATCAGTTTGATATTCAAATGACATATAATTCTTTACAAAACCCCAGCTAGCTATGCTGGCATATGCTACTCATGCACTGCCTTACTGCCCCTGGCAAAGCTGGCACTACTTCACATCATCACATCTCTCTTACCTTTGAAGATTCAATCTAGTTTCTCAAGTGACCCTAGAGAAATGTTGCTTTAGAGAAATGAGCCTGTCTGGAAACACATTAACTCTTGAGAGCCCATCTGCATTGGCACTGCTGACCCCACTACAGTGCTGCATTGTCATGTAATATGCTTGCAACCCTAGGCTCCACCTTAATAATTTGGCATTTTGCTGGCTGGCTCGATGTAACCATGTTAAGAGACTGTGGTCTGTAACTACAGTTGAATTTCCTTCCATACAGACAGGGCTGAAGTCTTTGCAGTGTGCATACTATGGTTAGGCATACTTTTTCTACAGCTGCATAACATTCATCCCTGGGTTGAAGTCTACAGCTGAGATATACAACAGGGTGCTCTTCTCTGAGAAAACCTGTTGGAGTACAGTCCCCACCCTATGGTTTGAAGCATCTGCCTGCACAACAATTGTTTGCTGTAATCTGGACTGGCTAGACAGGTGGTCCTCCCAAAGCCCGTTTAAGCTTTTGGAATGCCTGCTGGCTGGCTGGGGTCCATACAAACTTATCTGGACTGCTTTTCCTTGTCAGGTCTGTGAAGGGAGCATCTATTGTAGTATAATTGGGAATAAACATTCTATAGTACCCAGCTGTCCCCAAGTATATCCTCACCTGCTTTCTGGTAACAGGAGGAGCTGATGTCTGAACAGTTTCCACTTTGGCAGGTTCTGTCCTGATTGTACCACTTTCCACTCAATGTTTCAGGCAGGAGACCTCTGCCATACCCACCTGACACTTACTGGGCTTAATGGACAATCCTCCCTTTGAAGTCTGCCCAGGACCTCCCTGACATGCTAAAGGTGGTTTTGCCAGGAATGGCTGTAGATGGCAATATCATCCAGGTAAGCAAGGGCATAATCTCCTGCTTCTGCTAGGATACGCTCTACCAGCCTCTGGAAAGTCACTGGGGCAGTTTTCATCCCAAAGGACATCTTCGTGAACTCATATAATCCGAAGAGAGTCACAACTGCTGACCTCTCTTTACCGGTGGGAGTCAAGGGCACCTACCAGTAGCCCTCGGTCAGATCAATAGTGGTCAGATACTTGCTCCCACCCAGCTGTTCTAAGGCTTCACCTGTCCTAGACATGGGGTAAACATGTGACTCTGACTATTTAGAGTTCTGTAGTCCACACAGAACCTTAGGCTTCCATCCTTCATTGGTACTAGTACCACTGGGGAGGCCAAGGGACAGCTGGGCTCCTGTACTACTGACATTTCCAACATTTAATGTACCCCCTGCCTCACAGTCTGTCTGACTCACTCAGGCACCCTGTAAGGGGCCTGCTTGATAAGTCTTTGGGGTCCTGTATCCACATGGTACTTCACCAGGTGGGTGTACCAAGGTTTCCCAGTGAACATGTACACAAACTCTTGTAACACTGCTCAGATTTCTCTAACATGGGTAGGAGATAGCCGCTGGGACACTGCTTCGCCTTCCACTGAGGTGTCAGTCCAAGCCTCACTGAAGAGGTCACCAGATCCCCCTCAGACTCTTCCTGCCACCCAATGCAAACATTCAGCAGAATGGCCTCCCTATCGTGGTAAGGCTTCATCATGCTAAAATGGTATAGTTTGTGCTCCTGCCTCCTGCCTAGCAGTTCTTTCATGCAGTTAACATCACTGACCTTCCTTACCACTTTGAAGGGTCCTTCCCAGGCTGCATGCAACTTATTGCGTGCCTGACAGGGATGAGCATTATAACCTGCTGTCCCTCAGCACACTCTTGGGCATGAGCATTCTTGTCATACCAGACATTTTTCTGCTGTTGGGCTCATGCCAGGTTCTCCTGTGCTAAGCCCATGAGCTCCCTAATCCTTGTCCTGAGGTTTAGGACATATGCCACAACAGACTCCTTGTGGGATTCACATTCATCCTCCCACTCTTCAAGAATCAAATTCAAGGGCACCCTCACACTATACCCATACAGCAACTCAAAGGGTGAAAAACCTGTGGATTCTTGGAATACCTCTCTGTATGCAAACAGCAGATGGGGCAAACATTTGCCACACTCTCTCAAACTGGTATGCAAATGCCCTCAGCATGGTCTTCAGTGCAGAGTTCAACCTCTCCAAAAAAACATTAAGTCTGGGGGTGGTAGGGGGTGGTCTTTAGGTGCTTCACCCCACAGCGCTCCCACAGACAAGAATTGGTACCTCTGTCAATCAGTATTTCTCGCGGAAAACCTACCCTGCTGAAAAATATCTTGGGGGTACTCAGAGGTCCCACAAAATCCATAGTCCTCTGAAATGGCTCCTCAGTCATAGACAAAGGCATCAAAGGAGCTTTGACCTTGCCTCCTGCCTTGCCTACTTTTTTGGCACTGCCCTCAGGTTCTGCAGTACCCTGTCACATCCCTTACAAACCCAGGGCAATAAAAGTTCTGCATAATACATCTCTTGGTACGGTTTATGCCCACATGACCTGCAAAAGGAACGTCATGGGCTCTGGCTAGAAGTGTCAGACGGCAGGCTCTGGGCACTACCAACTGTTGTATTACCTCACTCTCTATACAGTAACCATTTGTTCCAGTATACAGACTTCCCTTTTCCTTGAGAACCAGGTGCCTCCTTAGCTACCTCTCTCAAGCCTCGTAATGTACGATCCAAGAGCTGAGCCTTCCTCAACTCCATCTTTGTGACCCTTCCCAGCTCCCCTTCCAGAGGACATCTGGTATCTTCTGACGACAGTCCCTCACTGTCAGCCTTGGTACTACCACTCACTTCTGCCCATGGCAGTCACCCTGTCCAAGGGAACATCCGTACTTATCAGCAGCTGTGGTTCACCTTCAGGCTCACTGTTACAGGGTAGCTCCCTCCCTGAAATAGCCATATCACCAGCCCCGGCTTCAGGTGTGGGGTCTGTCTGTGTATCCCCCAGGCTAACAGACCCACATGCTTGTCTCCAAGCCCGAGTGTGTATAACTGCATGTACACAAGGTACTACATTATCAAAATCATTCCCAAACATGGCATCTGCAGGGAGATCCTCAAACACACCTACTTCCTTCCTTCCTTTTCCACTATTCCAGTCAAAGTGAACCATGGCCAAAGATATATGGAATGGGTCCCTCCAAAAGCTCTGACTGGAGTAGACCCCCCCAAGCAAGTACTGCACTACTGCAGGCTTCACAATGGTTACGTCAGAGGCTCTCTCTCTATTAGCAGTGGCCTGCTTTCCATGCACGAAGACAGGATACAAACTCTGGTGATAGTCTGGTACCCCTGTTGTCTCCAGACAACTTACCACTGACATGCTGTTATTCCTACTTGCTGGCTCCCTCATTTTTTGTTCACTACTTTGCTTCAGTGGACATGGGTATACTACATGGCCCCTCCGGTTACCTTTAAAACATCTCAGCCCTGATCCTGGCCATGTACCTGAACTAGTGGACTCTGTTGGGGTGGTTTAGGCTGCCCACCATGGGTTCCCTTATATCCATGTGCAGCACTGGGTATCCCCTTTTTGTGCAGTGGTGCCCTGCTTGCCAAGTACAGATCCCCTTTTTGCCCCAGCTCATCTGCAGAGGTTAAGTCCTGGTCTGCCAACCGATTACTCATGTCTTCAGGCAAAGTGCTAAGGGGCTTATTCCCTTACCAAAAGGTCTGCCAGCTTTTCAGAAGTGGTGACCTGACACCCACTCAATCACCTATGAAGTGCTTAACTCAGCAATATAATTGCATACACTTTCATTTGCCCTACTTCTATGCTGATGAATTTTTTTTCTGTAAGCTTCAGGTGTTAACTTAAAACATTTCAATAAACATTGTTTAACCTTGTCATAATTTAAACAATCAGTATCAGACAATTTAGAAACAGCAGTTACAGCTTTACCATGGAGTAAGAGATCAGGAACCCAGTCAACATCATTCTATTTACACACACTTTCAAATATATGAATAAAACTAACAAAATGATCACCTTCTGTATACTGTGGAAGATATTTACTGAACTTCATTGTTTCTGATGTTCGGTTATTCCCTTCCCCACTACCTCCATGTTCCTGTTGAAGAGTCAGCATGTCCCACTCATGCTGATGCTTCTTCTCATTTTCTTTGGCCTCCAAATGCTGCAATCCCTCTGCCGATTCTAATTCCATATGTTTTGACTCCAATTTAAGTCTCTAACTCCAGACGGGTTTTTAAGTTCTCTGAGGAAAAGGTAAACTTCCCTGTTTCTGAGGGCTGTACATCCTCATCAGACTGATTGTCTACTAGATTGCTAGTCTATGCTGCAGCTGCGAATAAGGCTGAAATAATTTCTTCTTTAGTCAGGTTGGCATGCACCAGTCCTTTGGATTTGCACACCTTAGCCATCTGGTTCACTGTCAGCTTGCCATAATCCTCTGCTGACATCTGTGACTGCCTTCCCTGACTAGACTAAACTAAAAAAATAAATAAAACTGTTGTGAAAAATGAAACTCTGTATGTTTAACTTGGGGCTGCTGAGAATACACACACCTTTAGTGACAATGGCTTATAGGCTACAGAAGTTCAATTAATATCCACACCACTGCTCACCAATATGTGACATCCCTCCTCTGGACCAGTGATCAAGGAGCCTCAATCCTCACCACTGACACTGCTGAGGAACATTCACTGTGAGAAAAATAGACATGCACAGTATTTTCAGAAGCATCTCTCTCTCTGCCCCAAGTACAATTTCCCTTAAGAGCACACAGGGAATGTACACTCCATTGCTGGAGCTGGGCTTTCTCTCTGGGCCCCAAATAAGACTACTCACTGACCACTACAGAGCTGAGTCCTTAGCCGGGTGTTCCAAGTCAAGTCCTCCACCACCCTCTCTGTGAAATCAGTGCTCTCAGTGTTCCTGTTCATAACAGCTCTCACACCCGCTCTTTTTCAGATTTGATTTTGAAACACACACACCTGGGAAAGGCTGGCACAGCTTACCCACTCTGCCACCTTCACCCAGACTATAAGGTAGATCTGCTGCCACCAGAACACCCACAGCCAGCTGCTTTAAGGCTCTTACCAGGGTACCCAATTACACTTATTAAAATTAATACTTACACAAATGATTATGTTTAACCAAGCAGCAAGACTTTCAGGAAGGTGGAGCCACAGTGCCACTAAATAAATGCAAGTACTCACAAAGGTTAAATTTTTTCTAAAAGACCAGCCACAATGAAATGTTTAGATATATTTAATAATAAATAATAAAAAACATGAAAATATTGAATATATCTTTACAATAAACACCAGAGTTTCAATCACAGGAAATATAAAAAAAAACACAGATGGAAAGACTCGGACAGATACAGAAAAAACTACATTTAGCTAATTTCACTATATTTTTCTGACTGAAGATTTTTTTTTCTTAATATTAACACTTAAAATAATTTAGCGGTTGCTCCCACTCACAGCTTCTCTGATTTTTTTTCTTTTTTTTTACATTTGCCATGGTCTGGGTCTCCCAGGATGATATACACCCTGATGTATCTCTCCATGTTGGATGCATTTTTACTTTCTTTTGTTTTTCTTTATTGCACTCCCAGCATTCTTTGTGGCTCTTAAAATCCATTACTGGTGTTGTGCTCCATCTTCTTTCTCTAATTTACCATCTAACCTGTTTTCTCTGTATCTAGTAGTGTGCTTTAGCTGCAATGCTATGTTTGCTTTAACAGTATCTGCTAGTGCTGTATACCAAAGGGTAGTTAAAAGAAAAGTAAAGCTTCAGTTATTAGTATTGTAA
The DNA here is from genome assembly GCF_019279795.1 of Protopterus annectens. Taxonomy (NCBI): domain Eukaryota; kingdom Metazoa; phylum Chordata; order Ceratodontiformes; family Protopteridae; genus Protopterus; species Protopterus annectens. The sequence goes on from NC_056735.1 coordinate 35,964,685, forward strand.
GATACAGTCATTACAGTTGTGTTGGATACCATAGCTATGTTGTACTTTTTCTTATACTCAACAGTGGTTTTGCTCTCTTCTATGCACTGAACACTGCTTTAGCATATTTAGTAATTGTTTATTCTACTTTTGATGTATTTTGCGATCTACCCCATACGAGAATACTGTCTTTAACCACTACCACATGTATAGTTATTGCTGTTCACTAGTTTATGGTGGCAATGTACTTAAAATAACTTGCATCTGCTTAATACAGATTTGTTTTACTGCTCCTACCTTGTTTGATATGTACAGGGCATGGTAATTTTCTGTTTTACTTTCCTTTATTTAGAACGGAGTGTTATTATTTAGCAAAATAATTATTTTTGCAGAAAACTGTTTACTCAGGTGCCGGAAACTATGTAGCTGTTGGGGATCTCATCCTAAATAGTTGGTTGTATCCTTTGTACAGCTGTTTGTGCTAAACAGTGACTGTATGACCCCTGGCTCTTGTTATACTGAATACAACTTGTGAACCTTACTGCTTAGAGTGTATTGATAACCCTGTATACTGATTTTTGTCTCCCCTAAATGTCTGTATTGAACACTGTTATTGTGGCATCTATTTACTGGTATAAATTACTGGACACACTGACTTTAGTATTCCTGACTTCTGCTTTTAGTTTTGTACTGAATTTTTCTTTTTTCATACTGCCGTTTAGAACTATCTCCTTTGTTTGTGCAGAACACTGATACTGTGACTCTGTTTTTGTACGGCTGTAAGCTATTATAGATGCTCACTGCTTCTGTATGTTTTTTACTTCTCCTCTTTTGTCGATTGCTTATTTCCTTTCCAACCCTAATCTTTCTCCCCTCCTCATTTGTTGTTTTAAACACCTTTTATTTATTCCTACTCTTTACACCCAGCTTTTACTCAGATTCTCTCTTTCTGTCTACTTACCTTCTAATAACCACTCCCTACTTCTCATGATCCTACAATCCCCTCCCTCTCTCTTATCTTCTAACTTGTTACTTCTTTTGTCCTTACCTCTTCCTAGCTACAGCTTGTCCTTCCCTTACCAAGCTACTGTTTATCTTGTATTCTAACTATTCTTCTTATGTGTCCCATCTACATCTGTACTGATATCAATTCATCCCTCCCTTTAGTCCATAGGTCTGCTACAGCTTGCTGGACTCTCACATCTAATCACCTTTTTTGCTCTTCCTTTTCTAGGAGATTTTTCCATTCAGGTCAATAAAGAACAGTGCAGTTCCCTCTTCATCAAGCCTAAACATCAAAGCCTCTTCACCTTGGCCACTTCAACCCATCTATTCTGCGATCTTAGATTCTTGTATGTGTGTACTATTTGCTGCTGCAAGTATATGTGTACTAGCTACAACTTGTACACCACTGATTAACCTAATCTCTCCTACTACACTCATACCCTGCTCCTCATCTAACCTACTTTAGCTCAGTCGGGTTTCTGCTATCTTCTTTTTGCTTTTTTTCTTATTAACACTTACTACAATTTAGCTGTTGCTCCCACTCACAGCTTCTCTGACTGTTTTTCTTTTTTTACATTTCCTGTGGTCTGGGATGCTTCTTAGACCTCTCCAAAGCCTTTGATACTGTCTCCCCATACTACCCTTCTCTCCAGACTTTCTCAACTAAACTTCTCCCCTGCAACAATCTCCTGGTTTACCAACTATCTCATTAACAGACATAAATCTGTCAAATGGATCTCTACTTTGTCTCCCTTTCTCTCCATAAAAATGGAAGTCCCTCATGGCTCAATTCTTGGCCTCCTCCTTTTGAACATCTTTACTAATCAGTTCTGCACATCCTGTCCTCAGTCATCCCTCATACAGTATGCAGATGATTCCACTATCATCACCATTGCTGATAACCCCTCTGACCTGCTCACCATAACTCAAACCTCCTTTAATCTCACTGAAACTTGGCTTACTAACCACCACCTTATACTAAACCCTAAAAAGACAAAAGTCCTCCTACTCCTTCCCAAATCTTTTTAGCATCTCAAATCCTATTTTACCATTTCTTCCCTTAACATCACTATCTCTTCTGAACCCCACACTAAGCTCCTTGGAGTCATCATTGATGACCAACTTAAATTTGACCTCCATGTACACCACTGTATTAAGAAAAAACATCAAATACTAGGCCTGCTATATAGAAACAAAAGGTTCCTTACACCCAACTCCAGAATCTCACTAACCCAGGCTTATCTTCTCCCTATCGTCTTCTATTGCTCCCAAATCCTTACTAACCTACAGTCCTCTCTACTATGCAAACTCGAAACTACGTACAAGGACACCACATTTGCAGCTAATCTGCCACCAAAATCACATCACCGTCTTGCTCTCCAAACTCTTAGCTGGTTAGAGTTTTCTAACCAACTATTATTTACTCAACTTCTTATCCTGCACACTCTCCTAAATAAGCCATCCTCCTGCCCTAGCATATCCTCTCTTGTCTCCCTTTATAATCCACCTTGCCCCCTCAGATGCTCTGATCAATGTCGCTTACAGAGTCATAAATGCAAAAAAAAAAAAATTTGAACATAACCTGTAAAGCTATCTTCCTTGTCTATCAAGAAATAAGCTTCCCATGGCCCTCAGAAACATTACACATCCTCATGAATTCAAGATAGTACTCAAAAATTACTTATACAGCACCTGGAGATGTCATTGTTATCATCCCACTTAAAATCCTCTCATTTCCCGCTTTCCTTCTTCGTTCTTCTACTTCTTTCACTTTCCTTCTTACTTTTTCATTCCCTCATTTATGCTATTTTCTCTGTTTTTGTACCACAACAATATTCAACTACTGCTCACCAAAATCCTGCCCCTAGTAATCTGACACTATTTTCCTCTCTTTATTCTACCATTCTCTCTTTTCCCTTCACACCTTTATCTGTAAAACTTTCTGCTTTTATTCTCATACTTGACCACCTAGAATTCTCCTGCATTTCCACCACTTTGCTTCCTATCTTCCTTCCCTATACCCACTACTTCTTGGTAATGCCTCTTTTGCTAAGATCTCTTACTTGTGCTGCAACTGGTCACCTGTTTACGCTTTTTTGTACAAAGTTTTTATTGTGCTTAATATACTTTACTCCTGTTAATTTTTTATTTGCTTAATTTGTACTGTGATTTTTTTTCTTGCATAAATTGCATTGTTGTATCCTTACTTGCATTTTTTGCACTGTGGAGCTTTTCTCCCTGGGTCTCCACTAAAAAATGGCGCAAGCTCAGTCATACATCTCGGTCAACAAATGTCAAATAAATAAATAAATACAATAATTACTGTCGCTTAGTTACTTACTAAAGCAAGGCAAGATGAACGTGCATGAGTGTCTTGTCAAGTCCAAACAGACAGCGCACCTCACATCTCTCACTAGTATTCAAATACAATTTCATTGCTGGCTACAGAATAACATCACATCTGGTCACCTGACTCTGTGGCTCCCAAACTACCCTCTCACTAGAAACTGAGCCAGGATCTGTCACTGATGTGTCACAATACACACACAGAACTTCAGCTAAGGTTTATTACAGCATCTGGAAACTTTAAAACAATTCCAACACTTCCATCCTTCTTGAAGAAACTAACAAGCCAATCTCTGGCACCTCACAGTAGAAGTTATTTGCCACCATCCCAGGCTTTTCACAGACATTGCGTATCTGGCTGCATTCAGGCCTGTGAGATAAAACTTTTATGGCCTAAACCAAGTTATTTCATTTCAGGCTATTTTTCTTAAGCTTAGTTGGGCTGAACTTAACCCCTTCCCTTCCAGCATCTTCTGTTAAAATATATACATTTCATTAGTTACAACAATCCAATCTGACATACATGTATATTTTTTATCTATCCAGCAGGACCCATTGTTGATACATTTTAACACAAGCATCTGTACAAATTAATTTGATGTTCAAATGGCATACAATTCTTTATAAAAATCCAGCTAGCTATGCTGGCATACATTAAATCCACTGCCCTACTTCCCCTGGCACAGCTGGCACTACCTTACATCATCACAGAGAGTCCACAATATCCTTGTGAATTTTAGGTATCCCAAATGTAGTCAGGATTAGGAATTTATCAAAACACAAATATTTTCACTCCTCATAACTAATTTATCCTTGTATTTGCACATCAAGAACACTATTTTATAAGCAATGTTTATTTACTTTCAAGATGCTCCACAGTAAATATCATTCAACAAGTTTATCATCTTCCCCAAATAATCCAACTGATTCATAATAACCAACCCACACCCAAAGTTATAGAAAAGGAATGTGTTTTAAAAACTGGATGAAGCATAATTGCAATGAGACAAGACTGGTGGGTAACAAACCAGGGACATACAAATGTGGTTACTGTAAACAATGTCTCCTACATAAGAAAATGTTTTTATAATATTGTAATAGGAGGAGAATCTACTACTAATCAAAATATTTTAATTGTGACTCCAAAGGGATTGTACATGTAGCACTGTGTGACAAGTGTTCCTCTTTCTATATAGGGAAAACTGAAGGGTATTTATGAGACAGGATTTATGAACACATCTATGATATTAAACAGATGGAGAGATAAGATCAGCAAACAAAGGCAAGTAGTATCGCTGGAATCAAATTCATCTTTAAGTCTTGGTGAGTACCATCACGAGGTGGACCCTGTTTCTACAAAATCTCGCCAAGATGACATTGCTATATAGACTCTATTTTACATAGCACATATCATGAACAGCAGTAGGTTAAAAAATAAAAAAGATAGCTAGGTGTATAAGTCCCAGGATAAAAAAAGTGTCCAATCCTGGTAGTTGCACTGATGCCAGGGCTAGAAAAAAAAATTACAGTGTAGAATCCTTAAGACATGGAAAATTTCCTACAATAGGGTTAGGCCAGGCTGAGGAGGAAGATGGCCCCCTGTTGTAGGTTGTAGAAGGAAGTAGTAGCCCATAAAAACTGACAGGCCAAAAAAAAAAGAGTCATATAGATGACAGAGTGGACTACTGAGGATAAAAAAGAAATTATGTATTGTTACTGTTATGCAGGAAGCCCAAAATCTCCGGATAGGAGATATTCAAAAAGATTAAGAGAGAAATTAGAGGAAAGAAAACTAAATGTACAAGAAAAACTGTCAAAAGCTTCAAATGCAAATTTGTGTTAATTACTACAACAAATTCATGAAATACTATATATACTAAGAAACCTTGGGCTGTTTAGAAAAAGAAGTGACTGAGGAAGTACGAAAATATAAAGAACAAAACCTAGAGACTTTTGAAAGGTATAAAAAAGAAACATGGACATGGGAAAGAGAGATACATGATATGGTGCAATATTTATGAAAAGGAGAAAGCTAAACTAATAAATACAAAAAGCAGCTCCAAAGATATTTGAAGAAAAATATAGGCAAAGCACCCAGATATGGAAAATCTCACAATACAAATAATGAGATCACAAAGGGGGAACACAGAACAGAAGATTAGTAAAGTAGAAGTTAAAGAAATAAAAGCTGAAGTTATGGAATACCTGAGGAGTGAAGGATACAGTTTAGAGATACTGACTCAATTCATACCAAAATCCCACAAAACTATAGGAAGATAATGCAAACACAGTCTAAAAGTTGCACTTCTCACTTTTGTTGCCAGGAGCATTTATATGAACGCAGACTCCTGTCTGCTTACTTATACTTGATGACACTGCTGTAAGTTATGATATTACTTTTTTACTAATGTTGCCAAAACATTAAGTTAGAAAGTAAGATTCGAGGCAGGCAAACAACCTAAATAAAATAGGTGCTCTGTTTCACGGAACTACATTTGGTAATGAACAAAAATGGGGAAAAATTAACTGAAGATAGATGAAAATAATGAAACAAAAATCTTACACAACAGAAATTTCTCAAATTTTAATTTGACAGTCTTTACACCTTCAGAAGCTAATGGTGGTGGGAGAGTATGACTGCAATTTACCTGAATATCAGTATTTCCTTTTGAAGTATCTTCACTGAGGCGGAATTGCCCAGCTTCAATTACAGCATTTGTTAGCTTAAGCTTTGACACTGCTCGCCTGTATATGATTTCTTCAACGGTGTCTCTTCCTACCAATCGTATAACCTTCACTGGCCTTGAGAAATAAAAGCAGCAACATAATTAGTAAATTCCCTTAAACAATTGATTAGTAGCATAATTTCTTAATATATCAAACTGTGAAAAAAATATGCAAACAAAAAAGAGCAACATTTTGAAAACAAAATATTTTGCCATTTTAGAAGTGATGTGCTAAGCATTTCAAAAGCATACATACATGTATATTCATATATGTGTTATGCATATATTTCATCAGAAAACACTACATTGCAAAAGAATATACTTTAGCACAGTAATAATAAATGCACTCAGTATCACCAGAGCTTCATAGGAAACTATGCATAATCCTGTACACTGCAACTGATACCTGTAAAAATCACCACATCAAACTTCAGCGCATATCATTTTTAATGAAACTGTCCCTCACTCTAAAACATGTCTGCACTCAAGTAGGACAGACCGTTAATATTAATTATTTAAATCAGCACACAAGGCAAACTGTGCAGATAACAATTACCTCACACATTACATATACAGTCTTTATGACTGCAGTACTCCATATTTTTTTCTCTATACGACAAATTTTAACTATCTTCTTGCATTGGTTGCAGCTGTGCACACACCAAAATCACTACAACTGTTCACTGTAAAGGTGTCAGATGTGTAACCCTGTAATGATTGGTATCCTGTATACCAGCAGTAAAAGGAATTTACAGGTATGGATATATCTTGGTTTTAGTGTATCTTATTCTTTAATTTTAAAGTCAGTATGAAAACAATTTTAAAATTGAAAAAAATTATCCTGTCCAGGATACCACTGAGGTAAACTTGTTGTCTAGTACAGTAACTGCACTAGTCATAAAACTGTCATGGAGCTTCCCATTAACAACAATGGGAACTGTAACCTGGAATTAAGTCATTATCTATGCGCATCACTTCTCACCTGAACCACAATTAATATAGTAACATAACATGAGTGGCCAACACGTCCTCCTTCTACGCACTCTATCTACATACATACACATACTTCAAGCATGGGCATTAATGCCCTTCTAGCTTGCCAATATACCAAAAAAAGAAGTTATGTACTTACCATATCGTTCCATGTGAGTTATAACCACACAACAAAGAAAAAGATCAGTGAAATCCAAGTTCTTCCGTTCACCAAAAGTTATTTAATACCAAAATAAAATTCTCTCCATGTGAGTTGTTTATCTTGCCTTTATTCTAACCAATCATCGGCTCCGACATGGCCGATAGCAAAGCTCAAGGTTTGCCAGTAGCTCGAGACCAAGCCCCTTATCCCACAATGCACTGCTGGAATTACCTCCGATCTTGTTTGCTGCGAGTTACAGTATATATATATATATATATATATATATATATATATATATATATATAAATATACCCTTTTATTTATTTATACCAAGAACACTTCCCGAAGGGGAAGAAGAAATATTGAATAACCATTTTGCAACGAGCCTCTAAGTCAACAGTCAGCCAGGATGGGGAAGGAGGGAGGGACGTGAGAATAAAAGCGAGATAAACAACTCACATGGAACGTTATGGTAAGTACATAACTTCTTTATGTGAAGTTGTTAAATCTCGCCATTTATTCTCACTGATGGGTAGCATCCCTAGCACCTTCAATCCTGGGTGGCTCATGGGAGTATGTTCTTCAGTACCGTGGAACCAAAGGAAGATCTGTCCCTGGAAGCCTTATCTACTTTGTAATGCATGATAAAGGTATGAGGCTTAGATCAAGTGGCTGCAGCGCAAATATTGTCAAGGGGCAATTTAGCTTGAAAAGCAGAAGACGTAGAGACGGCTCTGGTAGAATGAGCCTTAGGTTTGTGTGTTAATGGCATGCTCGCATTTTCATAAACAAAGGATATACAATTGGATAACCATTTAGATAAGGTTGTTTTAGCCACTGGATTGCCTTTTCTGGCTTCTGAGAAGGATACAAAAAGTTGGTCTGATTTTCTAATATCCTTAGTTCTGTCAAGATAAAATCTGAGCTGTCTGTGTACATCAAATTTGTGCAGCATGTATTCCAATTTGCTAGAGTGGTTGGGAAAAAAGACTGGCAGCTCAATGACCTGATTGATATTTGACTCAGAACAGACTTTAGGTAAAAATGAGGGGTTTGTTCTGAGAGATACTCTATCAGCATGGAAAATCATGTAGGGTGGTCTGATCGATAATGCTTGAAGTTCTGACACACTGCGGGAAGAAGTAATGGCCACAAGAAATATAGTTTTCCAGGATAAAAATTGGAGATCACAAGAAGATGCTGGTTCAAAAGGGGGAAGAATAATATGAGACAGCATAAAGTTCAAATTCCAGGGAGAACAGGGAATTTTGATAGGAGGTCTCATATGAAGAATGCCTTTAAGAAAAGTCTTCGATAATTTATGGCCCATAACATTTGAGCCACCAAACTCAAGGTGAAAATTTGAGATGGCAGCTAACTGGACTCGAACTATAGCAGCTGCTGCCCCTTCCTTAAAAATTTTTGTCAAGAATTCTCAAATAGATGATAGCAGAGTTCGGAAAGGGTCAATGTTCTGCGTGTTGGCCCAAATTGAGAACCTTTTCCATTTACTGCCATATAATTTCCCGGTAGATGGCTTGTGAGAAGACAAGAGAATTTGTCTTGTACCTTCTGAAACTGAATGAAGCCTGGCAATTAGGGGAAGTGAATTAACCAAGCAGTCAGTTTCAGGGACTGCAGTGAAGGATGAAGGTCCCCTGATGGGTGTGTCAGAAGGTCCGGAACTGGGTCCAGGATCCATGGATCTTCCAACAGATGATGGTGGAAAACAGAAACCAAATCTGTCGAGGCCAGTAGGGGGCTATGAGTATAACAGTCCTTCCCAGCAATTTTGCTTTCTGTAAAAATCTGGGTATCAATGGGAAGGGTGGAAATGCATAAAGGAGACACGGGGGGCCAATCATGTAAAAGTGCATCTCTCGGGGGATGATTGGTAGGTGGTGTATTAGGGCAAAGTAGCTTCTGCATTTTGAACTAATGTGGCTGGCAAAGCGTTCACAGCGAGGCTGGCCGCATTTGCGGAAAATTAACTCCGCAACCTGTTGTTTGAGAGACCACTCGTGAGGGAGCAATATCACCCTGCTTAGCTTGTCCGCTATCACATTGGATTTCCCCGGGATGTGCGTTGCTAACAGAAAATGCTGGGATGACACAGCCCATTGCCAGACCCTGAGGGCTTCTCAGCAAAGGGGGTAAGACTTGGTTCCACCCTGCTTGTTAAAGTACCAGACTACTGACATGTTGTCCATCGGAATTGCAATAGTTCCTAGATGGAGAGAGTCCTGAAAGAACTGCAATGCCAGAAGTACCGCTCTCAACTCTAGAACACTGATGTGCAGATGTGATTCTTGATCTGTCCATGTGCCTTGGGCAGTCTTTCCCTGAAAATGCCCCACCCTATCAGGGAAGCATCCAAGGTCACAGTGGCTACTGGGGAGGGGAGAACAAAGGGTCTTCAGATTGTGACATGAAAAGACGTCAACCACCACCAAAGGTCTCTCTTGCAAGAATCCATGATGAAAATCATGTGGTGCATCGGTAGTTTCTGGTATGACCACTGAGCAAAGAGGAGCCATTGAAGAATTCGCATATGCATCCTTGCGAGTGGTATAGCCAGGATTGCTGCCGCCATCAAACCTAGCACCTTCAATACCTCTGCTGCTGTAGCTTTGTTCTTTGACACCAGTGAGCTGATGTTTTGGCGGAGAAGTGAGACTCTTTCGACAGGGAGACGCAGAGTGGTAGCTGAGGTATCTAAACTCTGCTCCTATAAAAATGGTATGCTGTGATGGCGATAAGGCAGACTTTTTAAAGTTGATTGTAATGCCTAATTGATGGCAGAGTGTCAGAGTGTATTGTGTTGCCTGAGTCAACTGATGCCTGGTGGTAGCGGTGAGGAGCCAATCGTCTAGGTATGGAAACACCTGGAATCCTAGACGTCTCAGGTGAGCCGTGACCACTGCCATGCATTTGGTGAACACTATGGGGGCTGTAGTGAGACCAAAGGGCAGGGCTCGAAACTGGTAATGATTGGCTCCCAGCCAGAAACGCAGATGATCTCTGGAGTGTCTGTTCATCTTTATGTGATAGCACGCACCCCCTTGAGATCTATGGAGCACATCTAATCGCCTTTCCCTAGGAAGGGAAGAATGGACTGAAGCGGGACCATTTGGAACTTCTCTTTCTTTACGTACTGGTTGAGTCTGCTGAGGTCCAAGATAGGTCTCCAGTCCCCTGTTTTCTTTGGTACTAAAAAGAATCTTGAGTAAGTTCCGAATCCAACTTGGTCTGCTGGGACTGGTTGGATGACTCTTTTTTTCTAGCAATCTGTGGACCTCTACGATTGCTTGTTCCCTGAGAATGGGTGGAACATCTGGGATTCTCTTTACAGGAATGGGAGGGGAAGAGAACGGTATGAAATATCCTCTGGAAATGATGCTTTGTACCCAAGTATCTGATGTTATGTTTAGCCAGGCTTCTGGGTACAAAGAAAAGCGACCCCCGCCTGCCTCCAGAGCCACACAGTCAGGTCCCCTTTCAGGGGCACTGGTAGGGTTGACCGGAGAACTGACCCCTGTCACCCTGTTGCTGCAGACCCCTACTGTCGAGGGGGTGGCATCTTCCGTTATAACACCTCCTCTGCCTCTAGAGGGGGGTTTTCTCTGTGTGTGTCCTGAAAGGCTCCCTGTGCTTTTCAGAACCACACTTTTCCTCCCCTGCAGCCCGTGGGGTAGGGCCGAGTAGGGGTAGAAAAATGGACTCCAACGGCAGATAAGGTCTTGCCTTCCTGCTCACACCTAGTTAAAATTTCCTTTACTTTGGGCCCAAACAGTGATGAGCCATCGAATGGGATATTAATAAAGGAAGACTTAAAGGGTTCCGCAAAGGAATAGAGATGCATCCAGGCTTGTCTTCAAAGAGCAATGCCTGAACTAGTGGCTCTACTCGAACCATCAGCTGCATAGGATATGAGACGCATGGACGAGTTTACCACTGAGTTTAGGGAAGCAAGCTGGGTGCTTTGTCGGCCACCCCTGCAGCTACCGTACCCTGGAGAGTATCTCCTAGCTCTTTCAGGAGATCTCTTTGTAGTCTCGTAAAGTGGGTTAAGTAGTTCAGTGATCGCAGAGAAAAAGTCGTTGAACTAAACATGCACTTCCTATATCTATCCATGACCCTAGAATCTCTGTTAGGGGGCTGGATAGAGGTGGATGTCTCAGATACTTCCTTTTTGGTGGCTGCAGCTAACCCCATGGCATCAACAGGCACTCCCTTTGTCAAAAATGGCTTGTCCACTGGGGCAGACATGAATTTATTGGGCTTACGAGGAACAGGTTCCATGGCCTCCGGTGACTCCCACGCCTTATGAGAAATCGGTTCCATGAGCTCGTCGTAAGGGAGAGACCCCCAAGAAGAGGAAGGTTGAGAACCAAAAGCCTTCAAGAGCACGGAGTCATCCTCAGTAGGGGTCTTGGACTGCCAATCACCCCTCTGACTAAGGATCTCTAGTATTTCTGCAAAGGAGCTATCCTCGGAGGGGGATCGAGGGGACCCTTCTGACTCATCTAAGTCCGTGTCAGATGTCAAAGACTCCTGTGGGGAGTCTAAGTGCCTCCTCTTGCACAGTCTCTTCCTGGGCACCTCCTCAGTGCGGGGGATCTGGGGAGGTCTCAGAAGAGCAGGGGAAGCCCTGTGGGGGTACCTGAGGCTCGGGGTCTCTATGCTTAGAGGGACCAGCAGATGAAGAAGCAGACACAGGGGCTTGAGGGGAGAGGGAAGGCTGAACCGATGCTGACGTTGTCTTTGGAGACAAAACTCTCCTCATAGCATTGAAAGCACCATGCCTCACGACGAGAAGGAGTGGATGGACCCGAGAGTACCGTCCGATCCTCCTGCACTGAAACCCTGGGCTCCGAGCCCAAGGTAGGAGCCGAGCTCATCCGAGCCAAAGCCCCGAGAGGAAGAGTCGGCACCGACAAATCGGTTTGACTATCCTCCCTGGACCCGATGGGAGAGCGTCGGCTCCTAGAGTCCTTGGTCGGCGCTGAGGACATCCGAGTAGATGGAGCCTATAACAATGGTGGGGGTATCGGCTCCAAGGGTTCGACAACCATCGGTTCAGTTTCCTTCGGCTCTGAGAGTCCAGTATGGCTCGGAGGAGTAGACAAATCCAGTTCCATGGTCTTTGGCACGGACGAGCTTGTCGGGGCCGACAACAATTTGGCAAGTCCTGGTGCCTGCAACAGCTTCTGCAGTAGCCGATCCATGTCCAAATCTGAAAGGCTGACTGAGGACTTAGCTGAATGCACCGAAGGTGCTGACTGGAGCAGAGGGGAAGAAGGAACTTCAGAGACTGGCTCCAATACTGAGAGCTGGCTCCCAATCAAAGGTACACTCGGTTCAGAGGTCTGTGGAACTGATGACCCTCCTCCTGAAATTTTTGCTTTTTTTTTGTCACTTTGTCTGAAGATTTGGATTTTGAAGATTTGGAGGATGTGCTAGTAGCCTCATGGCTACTCAACACCTCAGAAAAAGATTGCTGTACCAATCCCCTGTCTATTAGCTTCCTCCTTCTCTTCAAGAGGACTCTTGAAGAAAAAGAATGGCAAATGCTGCAAGTGTTTTGGAGGTGTTTAGCCCCCAGACAGTAGACACACTGAATGTGTCCGTCAGTGACACACATTTTTGGCCCACAATCTGGGCATTTTTTTGAATCCCAATTTAGGATGGGATTTCTCCTTTTCTCCGACATAGTTAAATAAAACAAACAGTAAAATGCAAAAAGTAAGATAGTAAAGTCCTTACTCACTTGTAAAGACCCATAAAACAACTAATCCCAAACTGGGCACTATCAATAAGAATATAATTGTAGATTACAAATATAGGGCTAAAGAGGCCCACAGAGAAAAGCCCTAATTATTAGAAAGACTAATAAGAGTAAATAGGGCTAAAGGCCCACACAAACCAAGAAGCCAACAGGGCACTAACTATTTAAAACTATTTAAAACTAATTGGACTATAGATTATATTTTGAAATGATCTAATACTAACACACAACTATCTTAGTAACAAAAAGAAAAGTTTTTTTTTTATAAAACTTGATGTTATTTTTCCCACAAATGGTCCAACCTAGCTGGATCACCGAGATCTCTCTTGCCACGGCAAACTAGATCTGAGGTAATTCCAACAGTGCATTGTGGGGTAAGGGGCTTGGTCTTGAGCTACTGGCAAACCTTGAGCTTTGCTATTGGCCATGTCGGAGCCGAGGATCAGCTCCGAACCCATCAGTGAGAATAAACAGCGAGATTTAACAACTTCACATCACTAGTTCGCATAATAAGTGTCCAGGCTGTTTGTAAAATATCTAAACTAGTACTTGTTTTAATGTAATTTGGTAGTCTGTTCCATGCATGAGCTACTCTCTCAGAATCAATTAGAACACTTCTCATTCCTATTGTATCTCGTACATAGGCTGTCTGATGATTCTCTAGTACTTTTTGATAACACTAAACATTCCCAGAGGTAGCTGTTACTATATTACCTGAATAAGATCTGTTATATATCTGTAAGAGACACTGTACAAGTTCAGATATTTCAGTCTTTCATAATAACCTAAATTTTCACATCCATGGATGGTCTTGGTATATTTCCGCTGTACTCTTTCCAGTTTACTCATGCTTGTTTTCTTACAAGGATTTCCATATTGTTATTCCATACTCAAGTTTGGGTCTAATGTAACTAACAATGACTTCATCATTTTTGATTTTCTAGACTTTATAAATCTTTTTATACAACCTACAGTTCTGTAACTAACATTAACCAACTGGTTGATATGATTAGAAAAACTCATAGCTGAATCTACTCATATACCCAGGTCCTTAAATGAGTCTAGAGTTTCAATCAGTGTGTGCTGTATTAAATATTCGCCTTTCAATTTATGTCTCCCAAATCTCATATGCTTAGTTTTTGATGTATTTAGCACCATATTATTCTCCTGTGCCCAAATGTTCAATTTAGTCAAGTTATTTTGCAGACATGCCTTACCTGTAACACATGTAATCAGTTTACCCAATTTCAGGTCATCTGCATATAAACTGTAGAAAACCTCAGATGAAAAGGTTAGGTCTCAAAGATACAATCAAAATAAGTAAGGGATTAGGACAGAGCCCTGTGTGACACCCTGACTGTAACCAAGGATTTTAACCTGTCCAGTTGCTGTATGATACTTGCCATGACCTATATAAAAGCCATGCAGCTCTCCATCTTATCAAGAGTACATCAATACCTACTTGTATTAATTTATTGATTGGTGTTTTCTGCATGACCCTGTCAGATGCTGAAGTTAAATCTATATAAATTACATCACAGCACAATTTTTCATTCATAGCTGTTATTATATTGCATCTAAAGTGTCTGAGATCAGTTGTCATCGCACTATCTTCTCATCAATTGCTAGTCATCTCACTACAGATGTCAGAAGCAGCAGACACTTGAATCTTCAGGGACAGTTTCTCTCTTGTAGGAATATATATATATATATATATATATATATATATATATATATATATTTTTTTTTTACTTAATGCCAGTAAACAAGATATACCTATGACCATTGGTAACAGTACACACTGCCCATGGTACAATTGTGTCCCATTTGTTATTTTCAGTTTTTTTACAGCATTCTAGGTAGGAGTGGGGAAGCTGTATGTGCAAATCTAAACACATTACTGTAGTCAATATTCTAGTTTTGTTGATAGCAGCTCCTGGTGAACACCTGGAATGTGTTATCTCTTAAAGGTGGAAAGCTGTGGATGAAAGCAAAGCACAATTAGGCACCCTTAAAATACTGCTGCTATTGGCTGCCTGGAGGAGCATCACAGCAAGTTGAAATACATTAATGTGATCATATATTCTTTCACTTTCATCACAAGTAAGAATGAAAGGCGTACAAAGAAAGTGGCTATAATTTTTGGCAATATACAGAGTACGCTGTGTGAAAGCACAAGGCAGTTAAATGACATGGCATGTCTGAAGGCAGTATATCTCTCTATAAAGAACTTGAAATTCATTACAGAGGCCATGTTGCATTTCACTTTCTTTATGATCACACATCAGAAATGTACACAGAACACAGACAGTATTCCTGTATCAGCTGGAAAGTTAGGAGGGAAAAACTGATAAAAATCTGGAAGATTTTAATGGTACTTTAAAAGGCTGAATGATGAGATGCACCAGCATCTTAGGGAAAAAAAGCTGTGATGGATACATTACCAAATGAGGCTAAAGATCCTTCAGACTCAGCTTCACATAGATCCATTTTAATTTTAAATCATGATTACAAATTGTGCCTATACTATCTAAGAGAACAGCAAAGATGTTGCCAAAACTGATAATTATGGATCACTGTGTTTTTGTGGAAGGGGGCAAATATTTGGCAGAATTACTAGAACAATGATAATCTGGAAAGAAGCAGAATGTAAGACAATACAACTATTGTTGGGGAGTCTTGATGCTGAGAAAGCAATCATTAAAGTCAGCTGGATTTTTATGAGTAGGGCAACGGAAGAAGTTGCACTCCCTGGAAGAGTAATAGGCTTCATTAAAGAATATATGAAGGGCAAGAGGCAAGAATTAAGGTAACAGGGTTCTTCCAAATTAAGCTGTATTTGAAGAGAGGAACCAGGCAGAGGTCTCCTTTTTCCCCCTTTGTTACTTGCTTTATATTTAGGGCTAATAGCAAAAATAAGGAGCTCACAAACTCAAATATATAACTGGTATGGTAATCAAGAAAATTTAGCTTCATTTGCAGATAATACTATTTTGTACTTGATAAATCCAGAAAAGGGCATCACTGCTGTGGAATATTTTAAGACTGTTTCAAGTCTTTTTGGGATATAAAATTAATGAAGATAAAACAGCTGTAGCAGTAAACCATGCACTCATACATGAACTGGTTCAGCAATACCCATATTTATGGGGGCACATGATAAGATTAAGTATTTACGAGTTATGGATAAAAAAGGATTTTGTTATGGCAACTAAGGATATGTGGGAAGAGACAAAAGATAATACAAAAATGGAAAAAGTAGAAGCTCTTAATTATGGATATGGATAATAAAATGCAAGTGGTGAAAATGAAAATGTTTTTAGTCCTTTTAGTTTCATATACAGGTCAGGTATATTTTTATTAACCAGAAGAGAAGTTGTGGACAATAACTAAATATAAGTTATGTTTTACCATAATGTTCCATCTGTGTTGGTGATCTTCACTAATCCTTGATTGTGGGCTCAGTTCTGAGCCTCGGAGCCAACTCAGCTGTTTATTTCAGCTCATGCCTACCAAACTCTTGAGCCAGGCTTTTACCCATAATGCTCCTCTCTAAATTACCTAAGCTTGAGTTTGCCTAAAGTAGTGGCAGACGAATAGTAGATAAGAAGAAGAAACCAGATATGTGTCTGTAACAAGAAGCCAGTCCTGTAAAAATTCGATCTACTAACAGTCTCAGGCTGGGGGACAGGGGGAGGGAATGTCAAGGATTAGGGAAGATCGACAAAACAGATGGAATGTTATGGTAAGACACAACTTCTTTATCTGATGTTGTCAATCTTCACATAATCCTTGACTGTGGGACAGAGTCCCCAGCTACCTAAACCTTGGGAGGTCTCACAGAAGAATAATCCTGAGCACCATCGAACCGAATAAAGCTTGACCCTTAGAAACCTGATCCAGTTTGTAATGAGTGATAAAAATATGAGGAAAAGCCCATGTAGCTGTTGCACAAATGTCATCTAGAGAGGCTCTGATGAAAAACTGCAGAAGTTGCCACACCTCTAGTTGAATGGGCTTTGATAGGACGAGAAGGATGGAATTGGTTTGATTGACAAATAAATGTAATACAGTCTTGTAAGCCATTTCACCAAGGTAACCTTTCAAACTGGATTGCCTAAAGAAAAGAAAGAAAAGGAAAAACAATTGATCAGATTTTCAGAAGTCTTCTGTTTTGTGAAGATGAAAATGTAACTGTCTGTGAGTATGCCCCTTTGTTGGAGAAATTAGGGAAAAAGACTGGAAATTGAAGTGTGTGTTTGATATTAAATTCTGAGTCTACTTTTGGTAAAGTAAAAAAGATGGATTAGTCCTAAGGGAAACCCTGTCTTTGTGAAATATTATATAGGGTAGTTTGTAGGACAGGGCCTGAAGTTCTGATACACTTCTTGCAGATGTGATAGCCATTAAAAATAAAGTTTTCCAAGTCAAAAACTTTAAGTTGCAAGTAGCAGATGGTTCAAAGGGAGACAAAGTAAGGGACTGAAGAACTAGTGTTAGACCTCAAGGGGAAATGGGTTCCTTAAATGGGGGGTCTTAACATTAAAACTTCCCTTAAAAAAGCTATACAAAGTTTTTGTGACATAAGGGATGCCCCGTCAAACCCTATATGGAAGTTTGAAATTGCCGCTAGATGAACTTTAATTGTTGAGGTTGAAGAATCAGTTTGCTAAAAAAATCCAAGACTTTATGATCAGGGGTCATATAAGGATAAAGATCGTTCATAAGGACCCAATTTGCAAAATTTTTCCATTTACTTTCATACAGTTTCCTGGTTGAAGGTTTGTGATGTGCTACAATGATCTGATGGACAGGAGAGGAAAGAGATGCATGCCTGGCAATCATGGGACTTGCAGAAGCCATGCTGTGAGCTTGAGATGATGGAGGTTCGGATGAACCATGCCGTCCAGATGGGACAGCAGCTCTGGAGCTGGGTCCAGTATCCATGATCCCCTGAAGAAGATGAGGCTAAAGGAAGGGAAACCAAACTCATTAAGGCCAAAAGGGGGCAATAAGGATTATTAAGTGCTCCAGCCTCTTAGCTTCCTTTAGAAACTGGGATTTCAAGGGAGTCAGGGGAAAGGCATAGAGGAGACCGGGGGCCAATTGGGGAGGAGAGCATCTCTGCGTGACGCCTCCAGGAGGGGTGATTAGAGCAAAGTAACTGCTGCACTTGGTGTTTAGGGGAGATGCAAAAAGATCGCAGCAAGGCTGGCCCCAGTGACGAAAAATCTCTTTTGCCACCATAGGATTGAGAGACCACTCGTGAGGCATAAGAATGGTTCTGCTCAGTTTGTCCCGTATCAAATTGGAGCTCCCCAGAATGCACATTGCTGTGAGAAAGCTGTTGGAAGAAATCGCCCATTGCCAAACTCTTGGGCTTCTCAACACAATGCGTAAGATTTGGTTCCCACTTGTTTGTTGATATACCAAACTACTGACATGTTGTCTGTTTGAATTATTGCTGTTCCCAGAGGAAGGGCATCCTGGAATGCTTGCAATGCTAACAGCACTGCCCTGATCTCCAGAACACTGATGTGCAAGTTAGCCTCTAATTGGGACTATGTGCCTTGGACTGTCCTTCCCAGATAATGCCTTCCCCCCATCTGGGAAGCATCCATGGTCACTGTGGCTTGGGGTTGCAGAAGAATGAATTGTCGCCTCAAGAGAATCTGGCCAGAATGGAGCCACCACAACAGATCCTTTTTGCAGCTATTGGTAATCATGATTAGATGAGACACTGGTTGATATATTAGAGACCACTGGGAGGCAAGTAACCATTGTAAGACTCGCATGTGATGTCTTGCTGATAAGGGAACAAGAGTGATTGAGGCTGCCATCAAGTCTATTGCTTGCAGAACTACTCTGGCTGCAACACCTCTGTTTTGGATAATTTGCTTGACCTGGGATCTGATCCTTTGTAGTCCTTCTAGTGAAAATGAAGCAATTCCTGTAACAGTGTTTAAGCAAGCTCCGAAGAATTCTAATTGTTGAGAAGGTTGTAAATTTGACTTTTCGCAATTTATTGAGATACCTGGAG
The DNA here is from genome assembly GCF_019279795.1 of Protopterus annectens. Lineage (NCBI taxonomy): Eukaryota > Metazoa > Chordata > Ceratodontiformes > Protopteridae > Protopterus > Protopterus annectens. The sequence continues at coordinate 35,983,704 of NC_056735.1, forward strand.
ATGCACAGAGATGGAGAGTGTAATCTCTTGCCCGTTCTGATGCCTGGTAGCAGTGGTGAGGAGCCAGTCATAGAGATATGGAAAAACTCAAAATCCTTGCAGTCTGAGATGAGCCACAACCACTGCCATGCACTTGGTGAACACCCTGAGGGTTGAGGCGAGTCCAAAGGGCAGTGCTCTGAACTGGAAATGACTGGCTCCAAGCCAGAAGTGCAGGAACCTCCTGGAGCATTTGTCCATTTTTATGTGGTAATATGTATTCTAGAGGTCTACAGAGCACATCCAACAGTCTTTTTCCAGGAATGGAAGTATTGACTGTATCAAGACCATCCGGAATTTAGTTTGCTGAACTGCCTTGTTGAACTGGCTGAGATCCAAGATGGGTCTCCAGTCCCCTTTTTTGGGCAATAAAAAGAATCTTGAGTAAAACCAGATCCTATTATGTCTGCTGGGACTTCTTGGATGACTGTTTTATCAAGCATAGGTTCATAGGCAGGTTCATAGGTAGGTACTAGGCTATTGGCCCTAGGGCCTATATAAGCCTAGCCAAAAAAGTACCCTGGCTTTCGCCACCCAAGGCAATTATTTTCCTGTGCCCCTGTCGAGCAGAGCCACAGAAGTGATCCCTGGGGTGAATTTCCTATTTCCCATCCAATCAAGATTTTTCTTGAAGAGTGCTAATGAGGAGCTCTGTTTGACATAGATAGGTAGTCTGTTCCAGAGTATGGGAAGTCTCTGGGACAGGAATCTATCCCTCCAGCATGTTCTGTTTATTGTGGTGACAAGGTTTAGGTCCCTAGAGCATCAGGGATATGCGACAGAGTAAAGCTGGGTTTTTTTTAGACGATCTGCGTAGGGCATCTGTTTGAGGCCAGTAATCCTCTAGAAATTGAATTTCTAGGACTGCTGCTTCCCTGTGACTGGGTGGAACATCTGGGAGTCTTTTTTGGGTTTTTGAAGTAAAGATAGTGGAATTTTGTAACCTCTGGATATTATTCCCTGTACCCATTTGTCTGTAGTTATTAGTTGCCAGGTGGGTTGGTGAGGAGAAAGTCGTCCAACTGCATCCAGAGGAGGGCAACCAAGCTTCCCTTCAGGAGTGCTGGAAGGAAGTCCCAGAGAAGGAATCTCTGGAGCCCTGGTTCTGCATGCCACTTCTGCCTCTAGGGCAGTGTCTTCCATGACTTCCTCCCTACCGTGGGGGGGGGGGGGGTGTCCTTTACATGTGAATCCTTGAAAGGCCCTTGGGATTTCTTAAACCACAGTCTTCCACTTCTCTGGTTCCTAGAGTAAGGCCTCTGAAGAGTGGAGAAGCATACACCTATGGCAGATAGGGTCTTCCTATCTTTTTCACATCTGGCAAGCGTTCTCTAACTTTGGGGCCAAAGAGGGATGATCCAACAAAAGGAGCTTTGACGAGCGATGCTTTACATGGCTTCACAAAATCACGCAAGTGCATCCAGGAGTGCCTTCTAATGACCATGCCTGAATTCTCCACTTTTGTCGTCCCTTCACCTGCGTGGGCATCAGCCTATTGGATGAGTTAGAAATTGCTTCAAGGGTGGCAAGCTGAGAAGTAACTTTGTCCTGTACTTCTTCAGCTACTGCTCCTGAGAGGGTATCTGAGAGCTCTTTGACCAAATCCCTCTGCAATCTCGTGAAATGTGCCATGTAATTCGGGAACCTGAGAGCATAGGTAACTGAAGCGTAAACGCGCTTCCCAAACCTATCCATAGTCTTAGACTCCTTGTTAGGAGGATGGATAGTCAGACTTTCCTCAGCAGGTTCCTTCTTAGGAGCTGCCACTATCACCATGGCATCAGTGGGTATGCCTTTAGACCAGTGCTGTTCATCCTTAGGGGCTGAGAGGATCCGATCAGGTCACTTGGGGATTGGTTTGATGGAGTTGGGCATCTTCCATGCACGCTGTGTGATCAGTTTGAGATCGTTAGTGGGCAGAGAAGTCCAAGAAGTAGAGGGGTTGGGCATGAAATGCCTCCAGGCATACAGACTCCTCAGAAGAAGGCTGGAGGGAAGACCAGAACACCCCCCTCTGTTTTAGGATTTCCAGGATGTCCCTGAAGGAAACATCATCATGGGGTGACCTGGGAGGAACCTTCCCCCTCACTGAAGTCGGTATCTTCAGTGAAAGACTTCTCCTGGGAGTCTAAGTGCTTCCTCTTGCACTTTTTATTTGCGGATTATTCCTCGGGGGGATGCCCCGAGGAAGTGTCCGAAGAGGAGACCACCAAGGTGGGTCTATCCTGGAGGATTTCTGCCTTCTGTCCTGGGAATGAAACTGATGGAAGCTCCAGTCAAGGGGATGTGGAGATCTGTCCCAACAGGGATGGCAGAGACTGTGAGTCCCCAATGAACAAGGTCTTCTCCATGATTCAGAAGGCCTGCCCCCCCCCCCATCGTAGGAAGGATAGGAGCCCAGAACTGAACTAGACTCGTTCAAAACCAATGTCCCATCCTGCATCGAGGAGGTGACCACCAATACTGAAGCCAGGGTCGATTCTACAATGGCCGAAGCACCAAGGGTCATGGACGGCTCCGAAGTTAATGAAGCTGATCCATGGCCCTTGGACCCGACCAAGGAGTCTTAACCCCAGGGAGGTCTCAGGAGCCGAAAGACCAGAGGAACTCAAGGTAGCTCTCAGAACCGGAGATGAAGTTGTTACCATAACCGAGACAGTCGACGCTTGGAGTGTTACAACCAAAGGCTCCAAAGACTTGACTGGAGTCGGAGGAGAAATAAGTGATATCATAGCAGGAGTGGTTTCGATGTCAGGTTGGCTAGGAACCAAAGACAACCCCCTCACCCTAAGGAGCTGATCCACTAGTCTCATGTCGGCCCCGGCGAGACTCTTAGTGGATCGAACTGCTGCTGTCGATGGAGACCTAGGGGATCTGGCATCGACAATGGGGCTGGGAGGTATATCCTTAAAAGGGTCAGTAGAAGGAGAATACCTGGTCTTTGGTACAGAGATCAACTGAGGTTGTTCCAGTACCAGTATGTCTGTCGGTGCCGATGAAACCAATGATGGCTACAAAGTTTTTGTCGGTTTGGAGCCATGTCCTGTCTTTGGTGCCATTGAAATGGTTGGTACTGAAGCCTTTGAAGCCTTCTTAGTCAATTCTGATACACTTGAAAATGAGGAAGAACACTTTCTCGATGAAGGAGAAGATGAAGATGAACTGGTTTCTGTTTTTGACACAGAAATGGCCTCTTTGAAGTCGGTCTTCAAAAGGCCTATCAAAATAAATTTATTCTTACATTCTGTAAGAGTTCTGGTAAAAAAGCCATGGCAGACGGAGCAAATCTCTTGTAAATGGACTTTAAGCAAACAAAACACGCAATGTGTGTGTCCGAATTGGGCATTTTGCCCGAATATTTATGGCACCTCTTAAAACCTGAAGTGCCTTTAGAAGAGTTGGCTGGCGAGTCAGCCTTTTCAGCCATAATGAAAGAGAGTTAGAATAGTCACTCACTCACACAGAAAAAGACAGGGAGTAAAGCTTTATATATATATATACATATATATATATATATATATATATATATATATATATATATATATATATATATATGGGTTCCATACACTAGATCAAATTTTCATTAATTTGAAATAGTGCATGGAATGCTCACTGCAGCGAAAGTGCACTTACACGAAGTTCAGTACAACGAATGGGTGTTTGTACTGAACTTCCATGCAGTATTCACAGACCTTAGGGTTAGGGCACGGGTCATAGTAAGGGGATAGCCCTCTTACCATGACCTGTGCCCTAACCCTAAGGTCCGTGATGACTGCAGCGCAGTGAAGGACATAGCAATGTCCTCCACTACGGTGTGATAGTCACACACCTTAGGGTTAGGGCATGAGTTAGGGTAACGGGATAACTTTACTAACTATCCCCTTACCCTAAGGTTCATAGGTTCATACTAGGCTATCTGCCCGAGGGCATTTACAAGCCTAGCCCATAGTTTTGTGGCTTACGCCACCCCTTTAGTATGGGGAACTATACCCATTATTTTGCTGTGCCTCTGTCGAGCAGTGACACTGAGGTAATCCCTGGGGTATATCTGCGATCTCCCATCCATTGGTCAAGATTTCTCTTGAACAAGGCCAGCGAGGTGCTCTGCCTCACATATACCGGGATTTTGTTCCACAGCATAGGGAGTCTTTGGGTGATGAATCTATCCCTCCAGCACGTCCTATTAATAGCCGTGTCGAGGTTTAAGTCTCCCGCCCTTGTGGCTCTGACGGATCTAGATTTTTGAGGTGAAGCATATTCATCAAATCTGGGTTTGACATGGCCTTGTATGTCAGGCAAAGGTCACCTCTGAGCAAGCGGTGGCGACTGAATAGAGCTGGAGTTCTTTCAGTCGGGCAGCATAGGACAGATTTTGAGACCCTTTATCCTTTTGGTGAGGAACTTTTGTGGCCTCTCCAGCTGCTGCAAGTGTCGGGTCAGATACATTCCGAATGGGGCATTGTACTCAATCATTGGTCTGATGAGTGATGAGTATAGGGAGACTATGACCTCCCTTGATCTAGATGTGAATCCCTTCATGATAAGGTGGGCAATGTAGAAGGTCTTCCTAACTACTTTAGCTACATGGGTGTCGAATGACAGGCTACTGTCAACCTGGGTCCCCAGGTCCCTGATAACTTCTTCTGTGCTCAGTGGATTGCCACCTATATGGTAGCTAGGGGTAACCTTGTTTTTCGAAGGGTATGACTATGCATTTTTGGCATTTAACTTTAGGCCATGGCTCTGGCACCAGTTATCCATTTCTGTGAGACCCTTCTGAAGGATATCTGTGTCAGATGTGTTTTCGACTATGGCCCAGTTTGCAGTCATCTGCAAACTTTGTCAGCCATAACCCTCCTGTGTTTGCTTGTACTTGGAAAAGTAGATGCCAAACAAGAGTGGGCCCAGGACTGAGCCCTGTGGGACACCACTTGTGACAGGCTTTGAGTCTGACATGGCGCCAGCAACTCTGACCCTGTGGGTTCTGTCACTCAGCCAGTTTGCAACCCATCTTGTGATGTATGGGTTTACATTTAAGCTGATGAGTTTTTCAATGATACCCGAGTGGGGTATTGTATCGAAGGCCTTCGCCAGATCGAGGTAGGCTGTATGGACTGCCTTTCCCTCATCAATGGCTTTGGTGACTGTTTCGAAAAGTCAACCAAGTTTAAAAGGCATGATCTGCCTTTGACAAAGCCAAACTGGGTTGGATCCAAAGTCTGCAAATTCCCTATGTCTTTATTTATGAGGTCCATTATGATCCTCTCCATGGCTTTGCAGATAAGGCTTGTCAAGCTAATGGGCCGGTAATTTCCAGGGTCGGTGGAGGCACCGCCTTTGTGAAGTGGGACCACAGTTGCAGTGCGCCACTCCCTGGGTACGTATCCAGAGGTAAGACTATGATTTAACAGCCGTCCTAGCTGTGGGTTTAATTCCTCGTTGAGTTCGTGGAGCACACAGCCGGGGACACCATCAGGTCCCATGGATGCTGTGTTTTTTGCTTTGGAGAGAGCAGTTCTCACTTGGGCGTTAGTGATGTTTGGGGGGCTGCAATCGTTTGGTATAGATATCTCTCCTTTTGGGAGAAGTTTGCACTGAACCTGTCAGCCAGTATGTTGGCAATGTCTGTAGGATCAGTAATCTTCACATCATTTTGAACTAGTTCTGAGCATATCTGGGAGTTTCCTCCCAGGTTTCTAACAAAGCTAAAGAAGGCCTTATGATTGTCTTTTGAGTCTTTAGCCATTTTTCTCTCAAAATTTGCTTTGGATGATTTTATGAGAGCTCTTAGTTTTTTACTTATAGTGATCAAAGGTGTCTTACCTTTTAAGGATTTTGCTCTATCCTGTAGTAGCTTCCTCCTTTTGTTGTAGAGTTTGTTTATGGCTGGGGTCCACCAGACTGGACGCTTGCCTTTGGTACAAAGAGTCTTTGTTTTGCTTGGGAGTGCCTTATCCATGCAGTCCTGCAGGTGCTGGTAGAAGGCATTTGTAAGTGATTCAGCGGCTTGAGTACTGTTTTCCGCCGGCTCTGGGGCCTTAAAGGAGACCACACTAGTCTTTAGAAGTGTGAAGTCGGCTTTCGAGAAGTTCTTTACTGTGGTCTTTTTTATTTCAGGTGGGGGTGGGATGAGGACCTCCAGCAAGATTAGTTTGTGATCTGATCTCACCAGTGAGGGGTATACTTCCGGTGCTGAACATTGTGCTCCCATGTTCGTGATGATGAGATCAAGTATGTTTTCTCCTCTTGTGGGGCTGGTGACTAGTTGTTCCATGGCATTTGAGTTTATGAATTCCAGGAACTTTTGGGCTAGGGTGTTTGGGCTTGAGTAGTGTTCCCAGTCTATATTAGGGTAATTGAAGTCACCTAGTATGATGGTGTTTGGTGGGTCCGTGACTATCGTACCATAGTGGAGGACATAGCTTGTTTTTTATGTCCTCCACTGTGCTGCTGTGTTTTCGGTGAAGTGCACTTACGCAAAAGTCCACTTTCGTTAAAGTGAATTTTCGCAGAAGTGAGGCTTCCTATTACAAGTTCGAAGTTGTGAACTTTCGTTCTTGTAATAGGAATCCATATATATATATATATATATATATATATATATATATATATATATATATATATATATATATATATTTTTTTTTTTTTGAAGAAAAATACCAACTATGGTAAGCAGGAATACTCTAAGGGGTAAGAGAGGAGTACCAGCAAGGGTACTATGACAGAAACTAGCAATGATAGAGAGGAAAGTGGATAGAAAGACACTCTCACACGTGGAAAAAAAAGTAACGAGAGGATCGGGCAAGGAAAAAGTACACAGAGAGAGGAAAGACCTTATCAAGAGAGGAAATATAAAGAGAAAAACTTACTAAATCTTACACCAAGGCTCGAGAGCAGTCGCACATGTCTGACACACAAAGTGGCAAAGAAGATCTGAGGTAATTTTGAGAGGAGCATTATGGGTAAAAGCCTGGCTTGAGAGTTTGGGGAGCATGAGCTGAAATAAATGGTCAAGTCAGTTCCGAGGCTTGGAACCAAGCTCACAGTCAAGGATTACATGAAGACTGACAATATCAGATTAAAGCATTAAAGGAATTATTTTGGGAGGGGAAGTTGGTGAGAGTTAAGTGGCATAAACTGAATATACCCATAGACCGAGCAGGTTTAGGATCACCTGATTTGAATGGAAAATTTAGAGCTATGCAGTTAGTGCTCAGATACATAACACAAGCAGACTGTTATAAATCACTGTGGAAAGGGATGATGATGAAATAACACTTTATGGACTTTTGAAGGAATACTATGCTTCATTTCTCATTGTTTGTATATCTTTTAAGGTTGGAAGTATTAATGGGATCTCCATCACCCTACTACATCCATTTATATTTATTATTTCTTTTTCTTATGTTTTTTTTTATGCCATATCTGTGGAAAATAATGAACCATAGACCAAGAACATTAACCTATAAAAGTAAGTACTTATGGCTTGGTTCACAGAGTCGTGGAACATAAGAGGTCTACAAAATAAAGCTAAGAAATGTCTCCTACTACATTTATTGTTTAAATCTTCTGCAGGAAACACATATGCTCAAAGAGGATTGGATGAAAGAAATGAAAAGGAAATGGATAAGGGCTATTATTGCTGCTGGAGATAGTTCTAACTCTAAGGGTGTTGTCATCATAATAAAGAAAGGATTCCAGGGATAATAATTGAGGTAAATTCAGACAAAAATGGTAGATGGTGTTATTTCACATCCAATCTTCCGAACTCCACCAAACCAGTTCTTTTTTTAAATGTTTATGGGCCTTGTTCACAACAACAAGTCTTCTTAATGGAGATATACAATATTCTTTACACATTTCAAAACTACCAATTTATTGTAGGCGGTGATTGGAATGCAGTCCTAAACCCTATATTAGACCGTACAAGTAAATCCTCATATTATAATCTCCAAGCCTCCATAGCTCTGGGAGAATTAATGTCCGACTTTAACCTTATAGACGCAATATCTTTTAGTGAGATCTCAACTAAAGACAAAATTTACACATATTATTCGAAATGTTACAACACTTGGTCACGTTTGGACTTCTTCTTAATCTCTGAATCCCTATCAAACTTTATTTTAAAGTTTTCTGTAGATCCTAGATTCCTATCTGACCATGCAAAAATTTCTCTTAATATTATATTCACTTCAAGGAAACCTTTAAATTCTTTATACAGTAACTGGACACTAAACAATAACTTATTACATAACAGTGACATAATTCAAGAAACAAATGAGATATTATTAGACTTGGATACCAATCTTGAATACTTAAACATACCAATGGATATCCAATGGGCGGTTTGTAAAGCCAAATTGAGAGGTTTCTTGATAAGCAAGGCTTCATTCTACAAAAAGCTTAATAAAATAAAGGAGCTTAATCTAACCCTAAAACTTTCTACTTTTGAAAAGAAACAGAGGCTAAACCCAGATCCTGCTTTAGACAAACTGATAAACGATACCCAAAAAGATCTATTAGAGCTACACCAACAGAATTATTCTCTGCAAGAACAAAGACTTATCGCAACGTACTCAGAATGGGCGCAAATTCCATCTAAGACCCTTGCTAGAATTATAAAAACAAGTCAACATTCCCCTAGAATTTCTATGTTACAATACCAAAATAAAATTTACAAATCTGACTCGGAAATATTACAGCTATTTCATTCTCTTTACTCTGATGTTTACTGCAATAAGACTGAGAAAACCTCTAATCCGCACATGGTAAACTTTCTGAATACTATTGGATTCCCCTCTTTGAAAGAAAATCAAAAGTCCATGTTGTCTGCTCCGTTGGAGCTTCAAGAGATCAAAAAGGTCATTACCAATTTTAAATTAGATAAATCCCCAGGCCCTGACGGGTTCACCACCAAAGTTTTTAACTCGACAATTTCTCCTATTCTCTTAAAGATATTCAATTTCATTATAAAAATGGGATCTCGGATTTACATTGGAATACCTCGAAAACTATCCTGATTTTAAAAAAAAAAACAAAACTGATCCCCACAACTACAGACTCATCTCTTTAATAAATGTTGACAAAGATTTTATCTGGTATATTAGCCAACAGACTTAAAAACATTATGCCCTTTATAATCTCTTCAGATCAGGCAGGCTTAATGAGTCACAGACACACCTGGGATAACTCTAGATTCTTTACTCCACCTTACAAAAAAAGACAGAAACCCGATTTATGCCTTAACACTAGATGCTTCAAAAGCTTTTGACAGAGTAAATTGGGATTTTCTGTTCCTAACATTAACTCACTTTGGTATACCCAAAGCCTTTTCTGATATGATTAAGGTACTTTACGAGAACTCCTCCACTTTCATATATGCTAATAAAAGCATATCTAACCCCATTAAGATTACAAATGGAATGAGACAAGGATGCCCATTATCCCCCTTTCTTTTCAATATCTTCATTGAACCACTTTTCCTATATCTTGCTCAAAACACTCATCATACAATCCCTAAAATTCTAAATACTAACATAATGCTTTCTGCATTTGCTGACTATCTTAACCTATACTTTCAATTCCCTAACACAGATCTGTGTAAAATTATAAAAACTATCGACATATTCTCTAAGGCTTCTGACTATCGGATTAATCATAAGAAATCACATATTTTCCCTATTAATCCGGCAAACCACAAAACTAATTATTTTCCTGATTCTTCTTTTGGTACAACTTTCAAACTCAATTATCTGAGCATACATTTTGAACATAATCAAGCCTCTATGCTTCAAAATAACTTTCTAAAAACCTGGTCCAAAATTCTCCAAGACCTCCACAGATGGAAACTCTCAAATCTATCCCTTTTATCAAAAGCCGCGATACTGAAAATGAATGTTTTGCCCAGACTTCTCTACCAATTTTATGCCTCAAATCTTAGTATACCAAACATCCTGTTCTCCAAGATAAATAAAGAATTAGCCAAATTTATTTGGTTTCCTAAGTCAGTTAGGATATCTTATTCTAAACTTTCTTACCCTAAGTTTAAAGGTGGTTTAAACATGCCAAACATTCACCTCTATTACATGATTATTTGTGCAAACAGAATTTTATCTATCTCAAAACTTAACCCAGATACCTATAACTCTTCCCCTTTATGGATGAAAATGTGGTATCAGCATGTTCTCATCAATAAAATTAATCCTAAATCTTTCCTGTTTCTTTCCCTGCCAGCTATTAACAAATATAACTTATCCTGTACTCAAACATAAAATCAGACTATTCCAAAATCTGATAAAATCTATCAACTTAGAAGAAACTCTCCCTTTTCTTCAACCTCTGCATCTCAACCCGAATTTTAAAATCAACAACTTGATGATCGATCTCTCTGATTTCCCCCTTATTAAAGGTATCATAGTTTGGGATCTTTTTAAATACAAAGACAAATCCCTTTCTGATTTACGACTAATTTTTAAAGTCAATAATAAATACACAACTATTTTACGCCAATTAAGAGAACTAATCTCTTCTAAATTTACAAATCCCAAGGTCAATTCTCAACATATCTCTAGACTTTGTGAGGTCTTATCTGCTATCTCAAGTTCTGAAAAAATGCTATCCAGATCATATGCCCTCATAAATTCCATATTACATAATTCGGTTTGCCTTTTTTCAGATTACTGGGATAACCAAGGTATTCGGTTTACAGAAGAAAAAAAAAACTATCTGCCATAAAAACTACTTTAGAATTATCCCCATTCAAAAAACTCATCTACACACAATTGATGATCAATAATAACTCCTACTTTACGCCTTCTATGCTTAATAAATTTCACTCCAAAAATTCCCCTTCTTGTACTTGTTGCTCTTTCCCAAATGCGGATATACTGCATATATTTTGGTTCTGCAAACATACCCACAAACTTTGGTGTTCTTTAAAAGTTCGTCTGGAGAAAATGGGATACCACAAATCCGCCCTCTCTTGGGAAACGGCGATACTTCATATATCTAACATGAAGTTACCGAAGTTAAAACTTCATGTTCTAATTATTCTCTGCTCCCTTACCAAATTATATATTACGAAGAACTGGTTGGACCGCACCAAACTGTGTTGGAATGGATTCAAAGAGATGGCTTTGAAGTATATTTCAGCGCATAAGTTTATAACCAAAGGGCCTACGAAAAAAGTCTATCTTACAAAAGTCTGGAATTGTCTTTTTGACTTAATTTTATGGGATTAATTCAACTTCCAGCTTATTTCTGACCATATGGCATCTGTCTCTTTTTGGGTTTTATTTGGAGATCCACTGTTATCTCTTATAATTCCATTTATTCTTCTAACCTTTTCTCTATATAACAGCATTTTAGTCTGTAAATATTGTACATAGTTAGTGGGGTTTTTTCTTTGACTATATCTAATGTTATATTGTTATTTTGTTTTTTGTTTAGTTCATTTACTCATGTATACAATATTTTTCATTCATAGACTGCGCATTTATTCCTTTTCTTCTCTGTATTGTTCTGTTATTGTGTTACAAACTTAATAAAAAGTTAATTGATAAAAAAAAAAAAAATAACACAGACGGTCAAGAAATAAGGAGACAGTAGGATTTTGGATGCAGATCCTTATGGAGAATTACAACCATACATATATTTATAAATTTGCAGAAAGCATTCTAAGAATTAAGTCAACACAGGAATGCAGAAAGGAGATTTTGCCAATAATGATGACTGCAAGTAGGGGTATAGAAAATAGGCAAGAAGGAGGCTGGGATTTTTCTGGAGAAAACTGGCAAAGGAATCATTGTATAAGGAACAAATAACTAGACAGGGAAAGGTAACAGAGTGGGCTGAGGCCAAGCAGAAGTTTGTACTGCAGGTTAGAGACTGCCCTCCCTATCAGGGTTTGATATCAAAGGGAAAGAGGGTGACTGCAGGTTAGAGACTGCCCTCCCTATCAGGGTTTGATATCAAAGGGAAAGAGGGTGACTGCAGGTTAGAGACTGCCCTCTCTATCAGGCTTTGATATCAAAGTGAAAGAGGGTGACTGCAGGTTAGAGACTGCCCTCTCTATCAGGGTTTGATATCAAAGGGAAAGAGGTTGCTAAGTGAGAGACCAGTTCTGCTAGAGTTTTTAGTTGAGACTAGAACAGAAGCTACTGATAAAAAAAGAGGATAATTAGTAGGGCACGTACAATATTGCAAAAAAAAGAGGATAATTAGTAGGGCATATACAATATTGCATGACAATTGTAAGAATCGATCAGAGGAGGTTAGAAAAGTTTGGGAAGATAGACTGAAAAATCAGTTTACAAATAAACAGTGGAAAGACATCTGTATGGTTTTCAAGTATGCGAGAAAGTCCAGAACGTTTACAACATTTTTCTTAGAAGTGTTTGCACTGGTATTTTTATACCTCAAGAGGACTTCAGAGAATGTATGATGGAGGTGTGATGGAAAAGACAGAAGTAACTGGGAACATTTTTTTTGAGGAAGAAGTGTAATGAGTTGGCAGATTTAAAAAAAATCCCAGCAGACTACTCATTTTTTTAAACAAAGGCAATCTAACATTTATATAAATGAAAATAAACTATAATATGACAGTCTCAGTGCCAACACAACTGTAACTACAAACATTATACACCACTTTTAATACATCTAGTCATTGTCAATCAACCATTACATAGTTCATTCAAATTCTACATTCTTTTAAACCTTGTTCCTCCTCTGCATGTATTGATCCCACATCTTCCATTTTTCCTAGGTAATTTACTCCTATCCCTTTCCAAAGATCCTAGTTCCAGTTGTTTTCTCTGTTACTATCTTTGTTATTTCTATTATAGTTGCTTTAGATCAGGGGTGTCAAACTCAATCACATAAGGGGCCGAAATAAAAACACACAGGCTAAGTCGCAGGCCAAATTTATTAATTTTTTTATTAAGATATATCTATATATCTACTAAGACTAGTAGAAGTAAAGACACTTCATTATCCTGAGAGACCATATGTCACTTCATCCTGGTGCATTAAGTTCCATCAGCGCCATCACTGTGTGCCTTAGCAAGGTGCATTAATCATGTTCTGAAAATAACAAAAAGCACAAAACAAACTAAGTGTACTATAAGCAAAAAAGTTCAAAACCAGTTTTTTTTAATACATTGAAATTTAGGTTTTGAAATTGCTCACCTACTTGTTTTCTGGCCAGATGTCTGAGACCATTTTCCTCTGGTCAGTGAGTCAATGTCTGGTTTTATGTCTTGTGCTGTGGCAACCTGCAAAACAGCATGGAGGTTTTCATTGGTGATGCGTGATCTGTGCATGTTCTTTTTTAGATTCATTATTGAAACATCTGCTCACACAGATAGGTGCTCCCAGACATGGACATAACACAGGCAGCATGAATTCTTAGCTGTGGCATCAAGTCAGGGGGCAGCAGACGGTAAAAGTCCTCTATCTGGACATCCTGGAACTTTGCTCTCAGGCCACTATTGGATTGAAGTTCTATCAACTCCATCTGAAGGTGATGGGGCGCACTGCTGATGTCGGCTGTGAAAGGATTGGCAAAGACGTCAAAGCCACAGTGCTGTGCTCTGAAGTCAGAGAAGCGCCGATCAAACTCATCAATTAACCGGCTGACTTTAGTAGCCAACCGAGCACAAGGAAAAGCAGTGGATAAGGAGGCAGAGATACTCTGACAGGAAAGTGGGCAAGATTGTCCTGTTCTAGTTGGGACTTCCATAAGAGAAGTTTATGCTGGAATGCTGTTATCATATCAGACATGTTCATGATGACTTGTTTGTATCCCTGCAGCCTCTGATACAGTTGGGCGAGATGCTCTGTTAAATCACACATCATAGCAAAATCACAAAGCCAGGTTGGATCTGACAGGTCAGACAAGGGCTTTCCTTTACTTTGCATGAAAAGAGCGATTTGTTCCCTGAGCTCAAAAAATCGTTTGAGGACTTTGCTCCTGCTAAGCCACCTTACTTCTGTGTGGTATGGCACGTCTCCATGCTCTGCACCTACCTCCTGTAAAAACAGCTGGGACTGGCGATGATTCAGGGCACGTGCTCATATAAAGTTTACTGTTTTTGTGACTGTGGTTATTATATTATCCATTCCATCCTTCCCTGTTGTCGTCCCATGCATTGCAGCTACACCCAAGAGTTCCTCAGTGACAGAGAGGTCCATCTTCATTGCTCGTATAAAGATGGACAATGTGCTGTATCAGTATTGTCTGTGCCTTCATCGACAGCTAATGAAAAAGCTAGATAACTGCGTGCCTCTTAAGCCAGCTGTGTTGTATTTCCTGCAAGATCGCGAACTTGATCTGCAATGGTATTTCTTGACAAACTGACATTTTGGAAAGTCTGGATATGGTCGGGGCACACCTGATCACACACTTTTAGCATGCACTGCTTCAAAAAGGCACCCTCTGAAAAACACCTAGAAGCTCGGGCAATTTTGTCAGCCACAATATAGCTAGCTTTCACTGTTGCATCATTTTTTTGCTGTAGCTTTGGTAAACATGTTCTGCTGCGATTGCAGTTTGCCTTTTAATTCTTGGACAATTTTGTCTTTCGTGAAGTGCATATTTAGCATACTTAGCTCCATGTTTGGTTTCAAAATGCCTAGGTATATTGTACTCCATCACTGACAACACCTCATAGCACAAAATACACACCGGTTTGTCTTCGCGAAGTATAAACATATATTCACTTTCCCATCTTTCATTAAATTGTCTCCCTTCTGCATCAACTTTTCTTTTGAACATTTTAATTACCAGATTCATGGATGTTGGGCTTGGGTAGAGGGTGCTCCATCAGGGGTGATGCTCGCCACCACATTAGAATCTAATGTTACCATTTCACCATCTTCAATCTATCTAAACTAAGTAGGAAGTGCACTACCCTGCATCAACTTTTCCCTCGGACATTTGCTAGATTCACAGATGTTGGCCTTGGGCATTGGTGCTCCATGCAGGCACACAGGGATGGCGCTGACAAAGCTCACTGATGATCACTCTCCTTGCCACCACATGTTACGCACCATTCATGCACACGGATGACGCTGACATAGCTGTCTGATGATCACTCTCCTTGCCACCACATTATGCACCATTCAGGCAAACAGAACAGCACAGTCCACTAAAAGATGTAAGCTTCCAAATAAATACATAAAAAAAAACAAAAAAAACAAAAGAATACAACTCCTCTGCCATTCACTTATTTTCAGCACTTGAGTAATTGTGGTATGACCCATTCAGGAACACAGGGATTACACTGACACAGCCGGCCAACTGTCCTCACCACGGGCCACATAAAACATCCAGGTGGGCCAGATTTGGCCCGCGGGCCTTGTGTTTGACACGTGCTTTAGATGTCGATTTATATTTTCTAGTAATTGTTTTTTTGGCAGCCATCACAATTAGATTCAGTAAAGCCTTACTATGTCTAGGCAATTCTGATGCTGTATCACAGCTCAAAAAAAAATTTTCTGCAGTTACTCCAATTTGATCACCCAGCATTTCGGACAGTAAAGACTGCAGGGAATCTTTAAAGTCCACCAACTTATTACACTCCCAGAAAATGTTTCCAGTTACCTCTTTCTTCCCAATCACACCTCCAACATTTGCTGTCTGCCTGAGGAAAAATTCTTTGGACCCTGTTTGGGGTATAAAAATACCTATGTAAACACTTCCCAGGCAAAGATCCTAAATCTTCTAGATTTTGTTGCATATTTGGGAGATGTACATATTCCTCCCATTGTTTCTTTGTGAATTGCTTACTCAATCTCTCTTACCAATCCTTCCTAACCATCTTTGATTGATTCTTATAGTTAGCATGCAATATTTTATATGGTTTACTAATTATTCCTTTCTTAATGGCAACTTCTGTTCCAGATTCTATCAAAAACTCTTGCAGTGCTGGCCTTTCGTTTAGGACCTCCCCTATTTCTTTCTCTTTGCCTATATTCCTGATATTGATCCTTGATAAGGAAGGCAATCTCTAACCTACAGTCCAAATAATTTCTTGGCATTTTGCCATTCTAACACTGTTCCCTCTTTAGTTATTTGTTCCCAATGCCTTGGTTCCTTTGCCAATTTTCTCCAATTTATTCCTGGTTCCTTTGCCAATTTTCTCCAATTTATTCCTGTCCCTTCTTGCCTACTGTCTGTATCCCTAACTGCAGTCATCCAGGTTGTTTTCTATTAAGATATGGAGCATACATATAATGTGCTCTTTCAATCAACATTTCCTGCTGTGGAACACCAGTCCAGTTGCTTACCTGTGGTTCATATAATTAATACAATCTGTTCCTTCCAACTTCTCTGGTACCGCATAAAATCTCAGGTTTTTCAAACATGCTTTATCCTCCAGCGCTATTATTGTTTGGAAAATCTCTTCCTGTGCAGTCTCATATTCAGCCAGTCTTTTCTTCATTTCAACCTCTGAGTTTTGCAGTTCTGACACCTTATCTGAATATCTGTTAAAGCTTCTTCCATTTTCCAGCTTTTTAATGTTTGTGTTGATATACTCCTTCAGTGTTTCATTTATTTTACCCAGTTCTTTGTACAGCTGCTTTATACTCTCCTCTGGGTTACTGGATGTCATGTCTGGAACTTGTAGTGCTTCTTGTAGAACAACTGCAATACTTCTCTCAGTCTGTGTTTCTTTCTCACCTTTTATAGCTGATTTGCATCCAGGTCCTTTATATTTCTTTTTTTCCTGGCATCCCAGGTAGTGTGCTTACTAGCCAATTACTGAAATTTTCCCAGAAATCTAGGGCCACTGGTCTTCTTTGCTAAGTTTCTGTTTGCAGACTGGGGGGAGCCAGAATTAAGCTGTTACTCAATGTGCAGCCATCTTAAAAGTCCCCCCCCCCCGCACAGTACTTTTGGGGGGGGGGTGCAAATGGCTGTAAGAAAGAAATGATTCTTTTAAGCTTTGCCTCTACACAGCAAGCACTTGCTAAGGTTAATGATGCTGAATGTCAAAAAAGTAATTACTAGAAAACAGAAATCAAAATCTAAACCAACAATAACTGAAGTACAGAACAATATAAAGGAGAAAAATGAAGTAGAGCTGGGAACTTTAGAAAATGGAAGAAGCAAATTACATAGAAATAAATGGACTTTTTTTAGATAGTACTGTTGTATAAAATCTTACCATAAAAGTAGATGTTCTTCTCTTCATGGTTACAGTATTCATAACTGAAGGGACCTCCTGCCAATGATAGCCCAATGTCTGGCCAGTATACCAAAGTCTTGAGTACTTGCCGTATGTCACACGTACGTTACCCATGCTAGGCATAGAGCATACAGGTGACGTACAAACACTCAGAACTGAAAAAGCCCCATGAGGCAATGAATGTCCCTAAGGACATGTGCATCCAGAAGGAGAAAAGGAAGAACTCCTTGGCCAGAAAGGCAAGAAAGAACAGGCTAAAGCAGAGGGGGCAGAAGGGAGGGAGGGAGTGAACACACAACTTGTACTATATCCTTCCACGCCATTGTTGCAGTATTCATAATTGAAGGGAGTACAAAAGCTCAAGAGTAAACGTGGGAGGAGGACAGTAGTAAAGAGCCCTCAAAAAACCCATGCAAGATAGCCCTGGCAAAGCTGGAGCTAGACCTGGAAATAACATTCAACTAGTAATCCTTAGTGAAGGTATGGACAGAAGACCAAGTATCAGCCTCAAGGATAGAATTGGTATCCAACCCCTTGGAAAAAAGCACCAGAGGAGGCAAGAGCCCTGGTACAATTGACCTTTACTAATGAGGAAAGATGCTTACCATGAAAAGAATAACAAAAAGAAATGGCTTTAATAATCCAGGAGGAGATTGTTTGCTTAGAAACAGCCAAACCCAAAGACATGGAATGAAAGAAAACAAAAAGCTGCTCAGATTTATGAATATCTGTTTGAGCTGTCTATGCAAATCGAAGTTGTGAAGAACCTTCTCACTGTCAAGACTGCGGAGAAGGAAAAAGGGAAGGCAGCTGTAGAAGGAATGGAGGGTGGGATGGAACACTGCAACAGTGATTAGTAGGATATCTACTGTTATGGTAAGCTCTTACAGAACCGTACTATGTCCTGACTGAAATCACTGTTGCAGTATTCCTGATACACAGGTGATTCCCAGAGCTGAAGGTGGAAGGAAGGGTGTTTTTTCCCCTGAACTAAAGTGATGGCCAGCATGCCAACCAGGACTGCCCTAGCAAAGGCTGCCCTGGACATGGAGAAAGCATCAATTTTCTAGTGTTTGGTAAAGGTGTGTATAGAGGACCAAGTGTCATCCTCCAAGATAGACCTGGAGTCTATCTCTTTGTGAAATACCCCTAAGGAAGCCACTGCTCTAATGGAATGTGCTTTAGGGCAGGAAGAAAAGGTCTTACCACAGTATAAGTAGCAGAAGGAGCCAGCCTTAGAAATCCAAGCTGCAATGGTTTGTTGAAAGATTGGCTTACCTAGCTTAGGGTTTATAAATGATACAAGCAGCTGGTCAGTCTTTCTGCAGGATTTAGTTTTGTCCAGATAAAATCTGCACTTCCTGTGAATGTCCAGCAAATGTAAGATCCTTTCCTCTTTGTTTTGTGGATTGGGAAAGAAAGTGGGTAGACAAATAGCCTGAACGAGTGACAGCTCGTTAACTACATTAGGCATGAAGGACGGATTAGCCCCAACAGTCATCCTGTCCCTGTGAAAAATAAGAAGAAGGGAAAAGGAGTAATGGTCGTGACAGCTTGAACTCAGAAACTCTCCTAGCAGAGGTAACAGCCAAGAGAAGGAGAGTTTTCCCAGGTACAAAATTTTAGAGAAGCAGAAGATGAAATTTCAAAAAGAGACCGTGAAAGCTTTTCAAGCACAAATTAAAATCCCATGGGGCAGAGGTGGGTTTCCTTGGGGGATTAAGATGCAGGACTACCCTGAAGAAAAGCTTGACCTCTACCCTAGCTAAATGTGGAGGGCTAAGAGGGAAGCATGCATTGAAAGCTAACAGGTGAGCTTTTGTATAAGAGTAGGAAAACCCTGATCAAAGCAGTTTGCAAAGATATCGAAGTACATTAGGAACCTTCTTATTCCCACAAAATATATTCAAAGACTCAGTCGTCTGGTATACTCGATACCAAGACGACATACTGATGATTTTGAAAACAGATAAAAATAACGCCATTAAGCTTATTGATAAAATGAACTCATTTGTTCCATTTTTACAATTCACACACCAATATGACATATCATCAATCAACTTCTTAGATATTAATATAAAAAAAGACATCGAAAAGATGAAATACACTACTTCCATCTATAGGAAACCTCATTACAGTAACTCATTTTTACACTTTACAAGTTCCCATCCTACCTTTCAAAAGAAAGGTGTTGTTAAGAGTCAGGTAGTACGAGCATCTAGGATGTGTTCAGAAGAAAGCACTTTCTTAGAAGAATGTGACTTCTTGACTATTATGTTTCTGAATAGAGGGTACCCTAGAAGGTTGATAAATTCAGTCATCCAAGAAGTAGCAAGAAAAAGGGGTACGGGTCAATTAGGACCCATCTTAAAAACTTATGATAATGACAACCAACTAGATAACAGCATACAGTTAGTAATCCATGATACCACTAGAAGTATTCAAGAAGCAGAAGAAGAACAACACCAACAACAACAACAACAAAAAAACTTTAATATTAGTTTTTCCACACAATTTAATGAGCTAAGCGTGGAATTTAGACGCATCCTAGATAATAATTGGGAATTGTTAAAACAAGGCCTTTGTCCTAATATGAATATAGGACCAAAACCCATAGTAATTTTTAGAAAAGCTCCATCTTTGAAAACAATGTTAGAAGCCCCCATTAGAACGTACAAAACTAACAAGGGAATGTTCAAGTGTGGCCATTGTAGTTACTGTAAATATATCAAAACTGGATCTACATTTATTATTCGAGGCACAAAATATTATATAAATGATAAATGCAACTGTCTTAGTCAAGGTGTAGTATACCTTGCTACATGTACAGCCTGCCCTGCATTCTATTTCGGAAAAACCGAAAGACACTTAAAACAACGTATTTACGAACATATTTATGCGATTAGTAGGCTGACTATGTCCAATGCACTTGCAAAACATATCTCAGAAAACACCAATCATAGTTTTATGTTTAATGTTGTGCAAAAAATAGGAACAAACCCCAGGGGAGGACCGTGGCATTTAAAGTTAGAAGAATGTGAGTTGCTTTGGCAACTAAAAACAAATGCACACATCCACCCTGGGATAAACGAAACATGTTCCATTAAATGTCTATTAAAGCAAAAAGCACTTTTAAGATAATTTAAATATATTTAACATTCACGAATACTTTTTACAAGCAAATGTATATAAAAATTCTGTCACATAAAAAACAATTGTTTTATTTTAATATATGCAAGTTGGGGACATTGTTTACAAAATTCTGTTTATAAATTCTGTTTATAAATTCTGTTTAAAAATTTCATTCATAGATTTTGTCTATACAATTTGTATAGATACTGAAATATTTTGTTACATATTTACTTATTTATTACTTTAGTATACATACATCATATAGATATATATATAAAAAATAAAAAATATTTAAAAAATCAAAAAACCAAATAGTAAATCTAATAAGAACAAGTTTGGCTTGCTATGGTTAGAAAATAAATATGTTTTTTAGATACTATAACATATTTAATGGCATTTAAACATATTTTGACTTAGGTTTTTAACTTTAAGTAATGTATTTTGTAAAAACAACATTGGTTTTAAAAGGAACTGTTTTTAATACAGCATTCAGTTTTCAGTTTCCATTTGGGCAGAACTCATTTAATTAATTGAAAATAGAAGTTATGTCCTTACCATAACGTTCCATGTGGAGTGTTCATCTCGCCTTTGTTCTTACACATGGGTTCGGAGCCGATCCTCGGCTCCGTGCCGGCCTCTTGCAAGCTCTGCATCGAGAAGAAGCTCGAGACAATCTAATACCCACAATCCCCCTCTGCCTTTACCTCAGATCTAGTTTGCAAGCAAACCAATCTATATAAAAGCACATTCATGCTTACACACATAACATATCTAAACAGACACATATAAACATATATGTGTATACCAACTATGTACACAGAATAACAGCAGTAGCAAAAAATGCTTCTGGCCAGGCATCAAAGAACGTTCTTCCTAAGGGTGGGAGGGTGGGACTGTAAGAACAAAGGCGAGATGAACACTCCACATGGAACGTTATGGTAAGGACATAACTTCTATATGTGATAGTGTTCAATCTCGCCGTTGTTCTTACACATGGGTAGCGTCCCTAGCTCCTTGATCCTGAGGAACTCACGGGAGGACGTTCTTGAGCACAGTGGAACCAAAGGTTGCCCTGTCCCTAGAAACCTTGTCTACTTTATAATGAGAAATAAATGTATGTGGCTTAGACCAGGTAGCAGCCGCACAAATAGCATCCAGAGGTAGGCGAGCTGCATGAGCCAAAGACGTAGATATCGATCTTGTGGAATGTCCTTTGGGTTTGTGTAAAAGGGGTTGATCTGCAGAATCGTAGACATAGATTATACAATCTGTTAACCATTTAGAAAGAGTTCTCTTGGTAACTGCAAGTCCTTTCCTGCTATCAGCAAAAGCCACAAAAAGTTGATCTGTTTTCCTGTGATCTTTTGTTCTATCCAAATAAAACCTTAGCTGTCTGTGAACATCTAATTTGTGTAACATATACTCCATTTTGTTGGAGTGGTTTTTGAAGAAAGTGGGTAATTCAATGGACTGATTAATATTGTTAATGGAACATACTTTAGGGAGGAAGGATGAATTGGTTCGAAGAGAAACTCTATCAGAGTGAAAGATCAAATAAGGGTGCTTGATGGAGAGAGCCTGAAGTTCAGATACTCGTCTAGCAGAAGTAATGGCTACCAGAAAGAGAGTTTTCCAGGACAAAAATTTTAATGGGCAAGAAGAGGCAGGTTCAAAAGGGGGCAACATTAATTTAGATAGCAACAAGTTTAGACTCCAAGGTGACGTAGGAGATCTGACCGGTGGTCTAATATGAAAAACTCCTTTTAAAAAGGCTTTACAAAGTCTGTGAGCCATAACAGGAGCTCCACATTCTTCCACATGGAAATTCGAAATGGCAGCCAATTGAACTTTTAGAGTAGCAGGAGAAGCACCCTGATGAAATAAGTCTGTTAAGAACTCTAATATCTTATTCAAAGGAGCTATAAAGGGATCCACATGGTGTGCCTTTGCCCAGAATACAAACCGCTTCCATTTGCTAGTATATGTTTTCGTAGTGGAAGCTTTATGCGAAGCCACTAATATATCCTGGACCGCTGGTGACAAAAGATCAGACCTGGCTAAGTTGGGAATTGGAGCAGCCAAGCTGCTAGATGGAGTGACAGGAGCGCGGGATGGGGAACCCCTGACGAGTGAGTCAATAGATCTGGCTCTGGGTCCAGAATCCAGGGTCCCCGAATGCAGTGCATTTTCAGGAAGGGAAACCAAATTTGACGAGGCCAGAATGGAGCAATGAGGATTATCGTCCTGTGTAGGTTCCTGGCTTTCTGGAGAAACTTCGATATCAGAGGAAATGGGGGAAATGCGTATAGGAGTCCCGGGGGCCAATTGTAAACCAGTGCGTCCCTGGGGACTTCCCCTGGAGGGGGTAATAGGGCAAAGTAGCTCCTGCATTTGGCATTCATTGGAGACGCAAACAGGTCGCAGGAAGGCTGGCCCCACGTGCGAAAAATCCTTTCCGCCACTGACTGTTTTAGAGACCACTCGTGCGGTAGCAGAATTGCTCTGCTCAGCCTGTCGGCTATGACGTTGGATGACCCCGGGATGTGCGTTGCTATTAGAAAGCGACCCGTGGACTCCGCCCACTGCCAAATTCTCATGGCCTCTCTGCATAGTTGATAGGACTTGGTTCCCCCTTGTTTGTTTATGTACCAGACTACCGACATGTTGTCCGTCTGAACTGCAATAGTCCCTAGAGGAAGAAGGGGAGCAAAGTGTTGCAACGCTAGAAACACTGCCCTCAACTCTAGAACATTGATGTGCAGATTGTACTCCAAATTGGTCCATTCGCCTTGGACTGTCTGTCCCTGAAAGATGCCCCCCCACCCTATCAGGGAAGCGTCCGTGGTCACCGTAACTGTGGGCGTGGGTAGCACAAACGGCCTCCCTTGGGAAAGGTTGCACGTTTGAAGCCACCAGTTTAGATCTGTCTTGCAAGTCTTTGTTATAAGAATCTCGTGTGTTAGAGGTAGTTATTGAAATGACCATTGTGCAAACAGTAGCCATTGTAGGACTCTCATGTGCAGCCTTCCCAGGGGAATTGCAATAAGGGAGGCTGATATGAGGCCCAACACCTTCAGTACTAGTTTTGCAGGAGATTTCCTTGACAAGAGTAGAAGACGTATGTGAGTTTGCAGTGATAATATCCTTTCTGGGGGGAGCTTCAGAATTAATTGACGTGTGTTTAACTCTGCTCCTATGAACGAGATATTTTGTGATGGCTGAAGTAAGGATTTTCCGAAATTTACGGAGATCCCTAGGTGAACACACAGTTGAAGAACATAGTCTCTGGCTTGCAGTAGTTGACGCCGGGTGGTGGCCGAAAGGAGCCAGTCGTCCAGATACGGAAACACCTGGAATCCCTGACGTCTCAAGTGAGACGCTACCACTGCCATACATTTGGTGAAGACCCTGGGGGCTGAGGTCAGACCAAAGGGCAGGGCTCGAAATTGAAAGTGACTGGCTCCCAGCCGGAAGCGCAAATGATCTCTGGATGCCCTGGCCATTTTGATGTGGTAGTATGCATCCTCTAGATCTATTGAGCACATCCACTCGTCCTTCTGTAAGAATGGAAGGATCGATTGAAGCGTGACCATTCGGAACTTTTCTTTCTTGACGAAAGTATTGAGGTAGCTTAGGTCTAGAATGGGTCTCCAGTCCCTTGTTTTCTTTGGAACTAAAAGAACCTTGAGTAAGTCCCGAATCCTTGCTGGTCCGCTGGGACTGGCTGGATGACTCTTTTTTCTAGCAGCTTTGAAATTTCTAAAGCTGCTGGCTCTCGCAGATGGGGCGGTACATCTGGGAGTCTTTTCTTTGGAATGGGATAGGATAGGAAGGGTATGGAATAACCTCTGGTAACTACGCTTTTTACCCACTTGTCTGTAGTTATACCTTGCCAGGCCTGAGGGTATAAAGCTAAGCGACCCCCGACTGCCTCCAGAGCAGGACAGTCGGGCCTCCTCTCAGGAGTGCTGGAAAGGTTTACCAGGGAGTGTATCCCTGTCACCTTGATGTTGCGGACCCCCTCTGCCGCCAGGGCGGCGTCTTCCACCTCTGCCCCCTCCTCTGCCTCTAGAGGGAGCATCACCCTGTGTGCCTGAGAAAGACCCTTGGGGTTTTCGAAACCACATTTTCCCACCGCGTTGCCCTTTGGGGTACGGTCTAGTTGGGGTGGAAAAACGGACTCCGACAGCAGGCAGAGTCTTTCCCTCTTGTTCACACTGGGTAAGGGTCTCCTTTACTTTGGGGCCAAAAAGAGTGGCACCGTCAAATGGGGCGTTTGTAAAGGAAGACTTGAAGGCTTCCGCAAAGGAGCATAGGCGCATCCAGGATTGTCTTCGAAGAGCAATCGCTGAAGCTGCTGCCCTACTCGAACCTTCGGCTGCATAAGAAATCAGCCTCATGGACGAGTTAACAATCGATGTTAGGGTATTAAGTTGCGCTGTCACTTTCTCTGAGACAGCTGCATCTGTAGTACCCTGGAGGGTATCTCCCAACTCTTTGACTAGATCCCTCTGCAAACGTGTAAAATGGGTCAAATAGTTCAGGGACCGCATGGAAAAAGCCGCTGAACTAAAAATGCGCTTCCCATATCTATCCATCGTCCTAGAATCTTTATTAGGCGGATGGACAGACGAAGAAGACTCCGACATCTCCTTTTTCGTGGCTGCAGCCACCACCATAGCGTCTACTGGAACTCCTTTTGTAAGGTAGGACTTATCCTGAGGTGCTGTGATGTACTTGTTCGGTTTCCTAGGAACAGGTTCCACTGTGTCAGGAGCCTCCCACGCCCTTCGAGCAATAAGTTCCATTAGTTCGTCGAAGGGCGGAGTGACCCAGGAGGAGGAAGGGCGGGCACCAAATGCCTTCAGCAGAACTGACTCATCCTCAGAAGGGGGAAGGGACTGCCAGTCACCTCTCTGTTTCAGGATCTCCAAAATGTCTGAAAAAGAGACATCTTCTGAAGGTGACTTAGGGGACCCCTCTGACTCATCTAAGTCAGTATCAGATGTTATGGATTCCTGTGGAGAATCCAAGTGTCTCCTCTTACACAGTCTCTTCCTAGGGACTTCCTCGTGGGAGCATCCGAAGAAGCCTCGGAGGAAGAGGGGGCACCCTCCAGGGGTGGCTGAGACACTGGTGCCCGACGCTTGGATGTGGCCGTGGGTGCAGATGAAGACAAAGGCCCTTTATGGGGAGGAGAAACTGCTTCCACTGATGTGGTTGTCTGGGTAGACAACACCTTCCTCATCAGGTCGAACGCTCCCGGGTCCCGCATCGAAGAGTCCCCCGGTTCGAAGAAATGGGAAGAATCCCGACACGGGCACCGAAGGCATCGACCCGAGGACGGAGCCGAATCGATCCGTGCGAGGCCCGAGGGGAGAGTCGGAACCGACACGTCGGTTCGACTCTCGCCCCGGAACCAAGAACAGACCGTCGGCTCCGAGACTCGGTACGGGTCCGACGGAGTCGAGGTGAGGAACAGACCGAGAAAAGACGGTTCTGGACCGAGGGCTCCACAATCAGCAGATCAGCCTCTTCCGGCTCCAAAGACTGAATCGGTCTCGGAGGAGGAATGGATGGAGATACAGGAAGGCCTTCAAGTTTCGACACCAACTGGGTGGAAACCGAAATAAGTTTAGAGAGGGCGAATGCTCCAACAACTTCTGCACCACGCGATCCACATCGACATCCGAAAGTTTGGAGGAAGAACGGGTCGAAGGAACCGAAGACGGAGCCGACCTCAATATGGCGAAGGAGGGAGCTCCATCACGGTTCCAAGACTCGAGGCTCAGGAACCGACACCAGTTGAACACTCGGCCCCGAAGTCTGTGGAACCGGTGATCTAACCTTCGAAGAAGAGCTCGGAGCCGATGACTTAGGCTCCGACGTCTTCGATTCCTTAGAGGACTTCGATGCCTGGTCAGAAGCATCCAAAGCCTCTTGGAAAGCTGGTTTCAGAAGACCTCTGTCCATCAGTTTCCTGCGCCTATCTGTCATGACCCTCCCACTAAAAGAGTGACAGATGGAGCAATCCTCTTGTAAGTGAAGAGGGCCAAGGCAGTAGACGCAGGAACTGTGGTTGTCAGTGACCGACATTTTTTGGCCACACTGACAACGTTTGAAACCAGACTTTGCTTTCTCCGACATAGTACAACAATATATAACTACAGAAAAACACAGTCTATCCGAGTAAAAAGTCACAATCAGGTTAATGTCAAATCCGGTTAAATTGTCCAATATGGTAGATGTGAAGGGAGTAGGCCCCGATACAAAAATACCGAAAATAAGGTTAACGGTACCAAGGAATTACGGAACCAAAACACAATCACACTTCTTAATAAAGCTAATATCAACTAGAATATATTTCTTAATAAAATACAACAAAAAAGTTATATCTTAGCTTAGAAACTCTCGAGCTAGCTCCCAACGATGCGTATGCAGCAGCGGCAAACTAGATCTGAGGTAAAGGCAGAGGGGGATTGTGGGTATTAGATTGTCTCGAGCTTCTTCTCGATGCAGAGCTTGCAAGAGGCCGGCACGGAGCCGAGGATCGGCTCCGAACCCATGTATAAGAACAAACGGCGAGATTGAACACTATCACATCATTGGTTTAATTGTTTTTTTATGTAATTGAATAAATGTGATAATTGAGATGTGTATTTAAACTGTAGTTGGAAACAAAGAGAACCTGTCTGAAGAAGTGTCTGGATTTTATAACACGAAAGCGCTTACAAGTTTCCAGTAAAAGTTATCTTGGATTCCATTCCGGCTTCCTGTGGTTTGTTGAACTCATCTCTTTGTTTTGTACATTAGGAACTTGTGATAGGAATGGATTCTGACTATGCTTGCAGCACCAATAAGAATCTTTTCCATTTAGCTGTGTAAGATTTTCTAGTAGTGGGTTTCCTAGCTTCTTTTGTATAACATGAAGAACCTCATCAGAGAAAAGGTAACTTTGAGGAATTATGATCCTATCTTCCCATAGGATCAAGTTAAGAAAGATCCTATCTTCCATAGGATCAAGTTAAGAGAAGAAAGTGTTTTGTAAACAATAAACATCTTTATTAAATTATCACTTATGACATATGCAATCATACATTTATATGGATGAAAACAAACCATACTGACACATTTCCAGTTGCAATGATTATTCATCATTTATAATTTATCCAGTCACTGTCAGTCAAGCATTACAAAGCTCATTCACTTTCTGCCTTCCCTTAAACCTCATTTCTCCTCCAAAACATTATTTTGCATGTATTGCTCCCACAATTCCCATTTTCTCCTGTGTAGTTAGCTCCTTCCCTTTAATAACGATCCCTCTTCCAGCTGTTTTATCTCATTACTACATTCACTACTTGTATAGCTGGTTTAGACTTTGATTTCTATTTTCTAGTAATTGCTTTTTAGGCAGCCAGACAGAATTAAACACAGCAAGAGCAAGGCCTTACTACGTGTCGGTAATTCTGATTCTGCATCACAGTTCAAAAATTTATTTCCTTAGTTAAACCAATTTGCTCACCCAGTATTTCTAATAAAGTAATTTACAGTGTAGTTTTCAAGTATGCCAACTCATTACACTCCCAAAAATATGCTCCCAATTGCCTCTTTCTTCCCCATCACACCCCCCAACATTTGTAATCTAACAGAGAAAAAATTCTTTGGAATCTGCTTGGGGTATAAAAATACCTATGCAAACACTTCCAAACAAAGATCTTAAATCTTCTACACTTTGATGCATTTTTGGGAGGCATACACGACTCCCCCATTGTTCCTTTGTAAATTGCTTATCCAATCTCTCTTCCCAATCCTTTCTAATATCCTCTAATTGATTCTTATAATTATCATGCAATATTTTATATGCCTTACTAATTATCCCTTTTTTAACAGCAGCTTCTGTTCTAGAGTCATCTAAAACTCTACCAGTGCTGGTCTTTCGCTTACAATCTCTCTATTTCTTTCTCTTTGCCTAAATTCTGATATCAATCCTTGATAGGGAAGGCAATCTCTGGCCTGCAGTCCAAATAAGCTCTTGGCCTCTTCTCATTCTATTATCGTTTCCTCTCTTATAATTAGCTTCCAATTCCTTGGCTCCTTTGCCAGTTTTCTCCAGTAAATTCCAGCCCCCTCTTGCCTATTGTCTATATCCCTAATTGCAGTCATCCCTATCAGCAGAATCTCCTTTCTCCATTCCCATGTTGGCTTAGTTCTTAGGATACTTTCTGCTTCTTTATGGATATAATACTCTGTATGATTATTGTTATTCTCCTTAAAGGCCTGCATCCAAAATCCCAGTCTCTCCTTGTTTCTTGAGCTTCCTCTGTGTTTCATCATCCCTTTCCACTTTGAATTATAGCTTTCTGCTTGTGCTATGTATAGGAGCCTTAACTGTGTAGCTCTGAAATATCCTTTCAAATCAGGTAATCCCAATCCACCTTAGCCTATTGGAAGGGTTAACTTATCCCACTCGACCTTTGCCCTCTTCCCCTCCCAGATAGAATCATTCAACTCTTTATTAATTACTACCCACAACTTCTCATCTGGTTGATAAAAATATGCCTGACCTGTGTATAAAATTAGAGAGACTAAAAAAATGTTCACGTCCTGTATCTCAATATCCATATCCATAAAACAGAGTTTGTAATTTCATAGTTTTTGTATTATATTTTGTTTAGTCTCTTCCCACATATCCTTAGCTGCCACAAAATAATCCTTTTCGACCCATACTCCTACATATTTCATTTTATCATGTCCCCATAATTATGGGTATTGTTGAACCAATTTGTGTGTGGGTACAAACATTTACAGCTATTACCTTTGTTTTAGCTTCATTAATTTTGTATCCCAAAAAGACTCAAAACTGTCTCAGAATGTTCCACAACACTATAATGTACTTTTCTGGTTTTATCTGGTATAAAAAACTAACTAACATACCAATTATATTCTTGAACTTCTCAGTCCCTTATTTTCTTAGCCAATGGTTCTAAACATAATCCAAAAAACAAAGGGGAAAGAAGACACTCCTGCCTGATTCCTCTACTCAAATAAAACTCATCAGAGAGGAACCCCCCAACTTTAATTTTTACTTGCAATCCCTCATATAATCTCCTAATCAACCTTATAATTTTATCAGGGAATCCAGGTGCTTCCATTACTATACCCGTAAAATCCTAGCTTATGCTGTTGAATGTTTTTTCTGCATCAAGATTGTGTTGGGCCCCTCACTGCTCAGAATTTATTTACAGCCTGTGGCTGACTAAGTTTGCTGCCAATTGTGAACTGGGAGCAATCACTGAGTCCCCCAACAATGCTAATATACTGCAGAGAGGGTTAATGCCAATCCCTTAGAGCCACACGCTCCATAAATTCATAGATAGGTACTAGGCTATCTGCATGAGGGCATTTATAAGCCTAGCCAGAGAGTGTTGGCTTTCGCCACCCCATTGATTAATTAACTGAGCCTTTGTCAAGCAGAGCCAATGAAGTGATCCCAGGGGTGTATTTTCTGTTACCCATCCACTCGTCAAGGCTTCTCTTGAAGAGTGTTAGTGAGGGGCTCTGCCTAATGTAGTTAGGAATTTTGTTCCAAAGCATGGGGAGTCTCTGTGACAGGAATCTATCCCTCCAGCATGTTCTATTTATTGTTGTGGCGAGGTTTAGCTCACTAGAGCGCGTGGCTCGCAGTGACTTGGATTTCTTTAGGTGGAGCATGTACATCAATTCTGAGTTGGACATGGTCCAGGGATCTAAACCTTGTCATCACAATAAACAAAACATGCTGGAGGGATAGGTTCCTGAGCCAGAGACTCCCCAGACTCTGGAATAAACTGCCCATACATGTCAAGCAGAGCGCCTCTTTGGCCCTCTTCAAAAGGAACCTTGACGATTGGATGAAGAAAGGAAATTCACCCTGGGGATCATGTCAGTCGCCCTGCTAGACAGGGGTCCAGGGAAGTAAATAGTGTGGGAAGAAATAGCCAGGGAATTGTTATGGCTAAGCCTGTATAGACCCTAGGACCGATAGCCTAGTACCAACCTATGAATGCTGACAAATGATTGGTGTCAAAGCCTTGGATTAAAGCCAAATGCAAAGATAATAAAAATAATACATTAATATTCTCTTTGGGAAAACTGACATCTTTGTTAATTACATTATAGACAGCACCCCTCTAAGTGTAGACCTAGTGGTATGTGATCTGGGTACTCATGTTGATAGCAAACTGAACTTTGACCAGCACGTATCGACAGTAGTAAGGAAATCTTTCTATGTGGCACATCTTATAAGTAAAGGCATAACATCTAGATCTAAGGATGTTATAATTCCATTACACTAGGCCCTCATCAGACTAGTAATTGAGTACAATGTTCCCTTTTGCATGTACCTCACCTGACACCTGCAACAACTGGACAGACTACAGAGGTTTCTCACCAAGAAATTACAGGGTACAAAAAACAAGTTTTACATGGAAAGACTGAAAGCCTTGCCACTGCATTCTGTCTTCTACGGGTTGCTAAGGGGTGACCTGTGCCTGGCTTACAGAGCAGTCTCTGACCTGGCCCTGATGGAAATGCTACAGATTTGTAAATCAACCCTGCAGAGGGTCACTTGCTCCAGGAATCTTAACCTAGCCTCTGACATGAGCAGGTCATGCTGGAGAGATAGATACATCTCCCAGAGAGTGTCACTTCTCTGGAACAAGCTTCCAGTTCACATGAAACAGAGTTCCTCCCTGACCCTCTTCAAAGCAACCTAGATCAATGGATGGGTAAAGCAAATTCACTCCTGTGGTGGTGCCCATGTCCCTCCTAGACAGAGGAAGTCGGTATTAACTACTGTAGATCCTTACTTCTGGAAACTTCACTCACCTAGCCACTGACAATTGAGGTGACTCAGGTTAAATATGGCTGGGCTTGTAAGGGCTCTACAGCGGTTAGCTTAGTAACCTCCTATGAACCTATGAAGATGCACCAACAAGTCGTATTTTCTTACATTCTGTTTCCCTCTGGATCATTATTATTCTATTAATGCTGTTAAATGTTTGCCTCCTCTCCACAAAACTAATCTGATCCAAAACTATCAATTCTGGCATCGCCTTTGCCAATTCTTTTAGCCACTACAGATGTAAGTACATTATATTCATTGTTTAGAATCCAAATAGGCCTATTGAAATCTGGAGTTAATGGGTCTTTACCATATTTAGGTGTTACAGCCACCACAGCTTTCTTCCAGGATGCTGGTGCTTCTCTTCCTTTTAAAATACTGTTAAACAAAACTTTCCAGATCTGCACCACTTTATTACCTCCTAGCTTCCAAACTTCTACAGGAATAGCATGTATACCTGGTGATTTTCCTCTAGATTGGTTATACATCACCATTTTTATCTCATCTCCTCCTATCCTGAGCCTCATCTACTGCTAACATTGGCATATTTAGCTTTCCCATCAACATTTCCAATTGTATTTTTTTATATCCACACGTCTCTGCTTTATACAGATTTTCATAAAATTTCAGAAATATTTCTAATATCTCTACTGGAACTCTGGTTATTTTCTTTGTTATAGGCTCCCTAAGCTTGGCAACAACCCTTTCTACTTTCTGTTATCTCAGCCACCGAGTTAAAAGTTCTTGCGCCCTGGAGTTATTATCAAACAATAATTGCTTAACAGCAATCTTTCTAAATTCATGCATATTATAGAGGTAATCCCTTATTTTCTCTTTAACACTTTGCAGTTGCTCCGCTTCTGGTTCTGTACGATTCTCCCTATTCTGAAATGCTCTAACCTTTGTCAGTCTGTCTAGATAACTATTGTTACTTCTTAACCATATGAATTTCTTTTATTTCTACCTTGTTTTTAAACTCCATTTTAATTAAACCTCACTCCCTACCTACATTTTCAGAGAAATTTCTATCTTCTGTAATAATGCCTGAATAATTTCCACTACCTATGCCTTAAATTCCTCTCTTTTTAACAGATAGATGGAGAAGCACCAGTGCCTCATTTATAGTTCATTAACCTGCTATGACATCCCTTCTCTGGGTTAGTAATCAAGGAGCCTCAATCCTCACCATGGACATCGGTGAGGGACATTCACTTGGAACAAAAATGGATATACACAATATTTCCAGATGCAGGTCTCTGCACCAAGCACAATTTTCCTTACAAGCACACAGGGAACACACTCCCAGTCCTGGGGCTGGGTTTCCCTCTCTCTTACCAGGCCCCAAATAAAACTCCCCACTGTCCACAGTTCTAGAGTTGAGTCCTCAGCCAAGTGTTGCAAGCCAAGTCCTCCACCACCCTCTCTGTGAAACCAGTTCTCTGTGTCCCTGCTCCAAGTAGCTGACACACATGCACGCACGCACACATGCATGCATGCGCACACACACACACACACACACTTTGAGATTTGATTTTCATACACACAAAACTGGGAAAGACTGGAACAGATTTACCAGCTATGCCCCCCTTTGCCCATACTATAAGATAGATGCTACCACCAGAACACTCCAAAGCCAGCTACTCTAAGGTACCTAATTATGCTGAGTAAAATTAATACTAACAGAAATGTGACTGTGTGACCAATGCAGCAAGGCTTTCAGGAGCAGCCACAGTGTCACCAAATAAATATAAGTACTCTCAATTATTAAAATATACTCTAAAAGACCAGCCACAATGAAAAGTTTAAATATATTTAATCAAAATTATAAAAATATCATGAAAATACTGAATATCTTTTTACAATAAATATCAGAGTTTCAATCACAGGAAATATTAAAAATAACACAGATGGATAGATTTATACAGATACAGAAAAACAGTACTTAATTAATATAATTATATTTTCCTGACTGATCTAAAGTATTACTATTCCCTGGTTACTTACTAAAGCAAGGCACGATGAAGTGGGTGAGTGATCTTTCTTTGTCATTTTTCAAAAACAGACTGCCCTGAGACTTCTGTCTCATCAAGTATTAAAACATCATTTCAGTGCTGGTTACAGAATGATCTAGTCATCTGACTCTGGCTCCTACACTACCCCCTTTACTAGAAACTGAACCAGATTCTAGCACATGTGTATATAACACACACGTGCACACACACACACACACACACACACACACACACACACACACACACATCTTTGCTAAGATGTGTTATAGCACATGGAAGCTATAAAACCATTCCAAAAACTTCCACCCTTCCATGGTACAATTAGCTCACCCATAAGGAAAATACAGCATGATTCCTAGTCCTGGTTTTCAAAGGCATTTGTCTCTGGCTGCAATCAGAAATGTAAGATACAATCTTTATCACCTAAACCAGGTAATTTAATTTCAGACTATTCTTCAAAGTTAGCTGGACTGAGATTAACTTCTTCTCCTCCAGTATCCTCTGTTACAACATATTCATTTCAACAGTTACAATACAGTCTGGCATACAGATGTGTTTCTTTTCTGTCCAGTAGGATCCATTGTTGGTATATTTTTAACACATGCACATGTACAAATCAGTTTGACATACAAATAACATATAATTCTTTATAAAACTCCAGCTAGCTATCCTGGCATATTTTACACATTCACTGCACTACTTCTCCTAGCAGAGCTGGCAATAACTGACATCACACCTGCATCTGTATTTTAGTTATTTTTGGCACTTAATGGATGTTTATCAAAACTTTCAATTAAATGCACATGTTCCTGTGAAATATAACTTATATCTAGAATAGCCCAGCTTTTGTACATTGGAGAATAATATGTAAATTCACTCCAAACTCCTATTACTGAATTCACATCTTTCATACCAAATATTTTCATAAATTTCTTCAAACATTTACCTTCTGTTATATTTTCCCTTCTAGGCTCCCCAGATACATCCTCACTGTTGCAAATCAAATTCCAGTCCATACCTATAAGCAATATTGCCTGTTGCAAGCTGATTATTTCTCCAAGAATTTTCTTCAGCTCCATTGTAGCAGTTTTAGTTGGAATATAACTACATGCTGGCATAATCCTCCTCCTGTTAACAGTAGCCCTTTATTCCTACAAATCTACCATTATCTTTTTCCCTTCTTCTATCACTATCGGAGCTCCTCTTGCAATTAATATAAGTACTCCTCGTTTTCCATGTACCAGATATTCCGCTAACCATCCTGAAATCCTTTATCACATTCACATACTCATTTCTAATCTCCTGTAGCATAGCTATTTTCCCTCTGCATTTTTTTAATATACGGTGGATATAAAAAGTGTACACACCCCTGTTAAAATGCCAGATTTTTGTGATATAAAAAAATGAGACCACAATAAATCACAACTTTTCCCATCTTTAATGTGATCTATAACCTGTACAATTCAATTGAAAAACAAACAAATCTGTTAGGGGGAAAAAAATATAAAAAATAAAAAACCTACAATAAGCTGGTTGCATAAGTGTGCACACCCTTAAACTAATACTTTTTTGAAGCACCTTTCGATTTAATTACAACATTCAGTCTTTTTGGGTAGAACTGCAGTGGTGGTGCTGCGGTAGCGTTGTCGCCTTACAGTTAGACATTGCCCGTTCAATTCTCAGTTAGAGCGTCTTGTGTGTGGCGACATGCATGAATGGGCATTCCTTCGTTGAAGGTTGTGCGTTAGGCCTGGCAAGCCAGCACGTAAAAAATCTACTGCCAATCAGTAGCGGACCGGAGTTCCGCTGTGGCGACCCCTAACTGGGAAAAGCCGAAAGACACAACAGTCTTTTTGGGTAGGAGTCTATCAGCATGGTACATCTTGACTTGGCAATATTTTCCCACTCTTTCTGGCAAAAGCGCTCCAAATCTGTCAGATTGCGAGGGCATTTTTTGTGCACAGGGCTTTAGGTCTGGGCTCTGGCTAGGCCTTTCCAAAACTTTAATTTTTTTTTCTGAAGAAGCCATTCTTTTGTTGATTTGGGTACATGCTTGGAGTCAATGTTGTCTTAGAAAAAAACAAAAAGAAGGCAGGCAATGGTAGTTTGAACTGTTTATACAGAAAAATTAGCGCTTTCGTCAAGTAACATACACTCAACTTCATCAGATAAACATTAGAATAATAGACCATTTTATACAAAATTAAAAACAATGTCACATGTTTAATTCCCTCCCTGCTCCGTCTATTACATCCAATTAATTATTTAAAGCTATATTTTCCATTATGCTACGGAAAATAGGTTATGTTGATTACATTCGTAACACAAACTGACTTTTCATAAGCATTTAATATCTTTCAACCACAATTAATTATATTATATTTATTTTTATGTAGGCTCAAAGGAACCAGAAAATAAAAAGTAGGTAGTGGTTACCATATTTCCTACTTGTTATTAACGTTTAAGGCTTCTCAATTTCAATACACAACCAAGGGAACATATTTCATTCATAGTCATTGTCGTCTTGAAAGGTGAAATTCATCTTCATGTTCAGCTTTCTAGTAGACGCCTGAAGGTTTTGGGCCAAAAGTAATTAGTATTTGGAACTGGTCATAATTCCCTCCACCTTGACTAAAAAGCCCCAGTTCCAGCTGAAGAAAAGCAACCCTAAAGCATGATACTGCCACCACCATGCTTCACCATGGGGATGGTGTTCTTTTGGTGATGCAAAGTGTTGTTTCTGAGCCAAACGTACCTTTTGGAATTGTGGCCAAAAAGTTCAACCTTGGTCTCATCAGACCATAACACATTTTCCCACATGCTTTTGGGAGACTTGTTGTATTGTTTTGCAAATTTGAGCCAGGCCTAAATGTTTTTCTGTGTAAGAAAAGGCTTCCATCTTGCAACCCAACCCCATTGTCCAGACATATGGAAAATATAGGAGATTGTTGTCACATGTAGTACACAACCAGTACTTGCCAGAAATTCCTGCAGCTCCTTCAGTGTTTCTGTAGGTCTCTTGGCAGTCTCCCTGTCCAGTTTTCGTTTTGTCTTTTCATCAATTTTGGAGGGCTGTCCAGTTCTTTGCAACATCACTGTTGTCCCATATTTTCTCCCCTTTTTGATGACTGTCTTCACTGTGTTCCATGGTATATCTAACGCTGTGGAAATTTTTTTGTACCCTTCTCCTGACTGATACCTTTTGACAATGAGATCCCTTTGATGCTTTGTAAGCTCTCTGAGAACCATGGCTTTTGCTATAACAGGCAACTGAGTAAATGTCTGGAAAATCCTACTAGGACAAATGAACTTTATTTGGGGTTAATCAGAGTCTCTTTAATTGATGGCAGGTGTGTACTCAAGAAGACCGAATGCTGTAGTTAAATCAAAAGGTGCTTCAACAAAGTATTAGTTTAAGAAGTACTCCACCTTTAGGCACATTTCCTTGTGGAGGGTGAGGACTGTGTAGGTACATTTATCCTGAAAGTACATTTATGTTTATAGTTTTTGTTTGAACCCCGACATAAATGTGACTGCTACAGTATAGGTATTGTTTATTTGGCTATTTGTGGGTCCTGTTATATCTTCTATGTAGGTAAGACAACTAGGGCCCTCAAGGATCAAATGGGAGAGCATCTTAGAGCCATTAAAAACAAGGACCCAAACGCTCTGGCAAGACACAGTAAGTTGTGAATGTTTTCATAAGTTTTATTTTTTAGTTTTGGAACAAGTGGATACTAACAGGTTTGTTGATTCAAGTAACAATTACTTGGAAATGTTAGAATTGAAATGGCAAGTTTTTCTTAGGGCTGACGCGAGTCCAGGTTTGAACAAAACAATTTCCATTAAAAGTTTATTGAAAGATAAATACATATATATATATATATATATATATATATATATATATGTATACATATATATGTATACATATATATATATATATATATATATATATATGATATTACTATTCACATTGACTAATGTAAATATTTTTATACTTGCATAGTGGTGTAATATATTACAAATTTTTTTTTATTTAGAAGTTTTTCATGCATTTTTTATGGTTTGATGATATGCTGCTTTAATTATTTGTTCAAAGTCTTAATTACACTGTGATATCATTAGTTTGACTGTATTTAAATGGGCTGATTTTTAAATTAAATGTTTCTGAAGAAGTTCTGCTAGTAAAGGAATGAAAGCGCTAATCTGACTCCTGTTTTTATATGAGCTACATACACACAGTGGTGACTAAGTAGTTTCAGTGTATTAGTTTAAGGGTGTGCACACAACAAACTATTAGTTTAAGGGTGTGCACACGTATGCAACCAGAGTATTGTATGTTTTTTATTTTTTATATTTTTCCCCCAACAGATTTCTTTTTCAACTGAATTGTACAGGTTATAGGTCACATTAAAGATGAGAAAAGTTTTGAAATGATTTATTGTGGTCTCATTTTTTTAATATCACAAAAACCTGGCATTTTAACAGGGGTGTGTACACATTTTATATCCACTGTAGCTCACTACTCTTTTTTTTTTTTTTTTTGTAAATATCTGTGAAACCATTCACATTTAAAGATAATATGGAAAGTGTTATTATGATAAAAAGTTATTCCCATAAAAAGTCTAGTGTTACATGCATACGCTAATGCTCAGCAGGTTGATCTTTTACATAGTTGTTTCTTGTCAGAGCCTTTTAAACCTATGCCACCTCTTACAAGGCTTTTTGTTTTAATGAAAACCCTAAAAACAAGCACACACCAGACCCTAAAACTAAACAAAAGTAACAAACCAAGAAACCAGTGTGAAAGGGCACCAAGCACTATACAACATTTTTTAATCCGAAAATAAAAACAGCAAATTAAAATGTATAAAATAAGTGTATTCATGCCATTACCCAAAGGACATCATCAGATGAAATCTAGTTACATCCCAAGTGTTTAAATACAACGCCATAAGTCACATGACTCAATAAATTATCCAATCCAATAAAGTTCAAACAGCACACCCCCTTTTTACATTTCATTCATGAAAAGTTGCAATAATTGTTTTAAAGTAAATAAATCATAAACTCTTTCAACAGTTGCATAAAAAAGTACAGTTGTGTACACTTACCATAAAAATAGATGTTCGAGTGTATTCACTGTTGCAGTCCTGACAGTTGGGATTTCCTGCTGCGAAAGCCCTCCATATATTGATAAAAACTGTGCGCTACCATGTAAATCAAACTGAGATACAGTGAAATTCCAGTAGAAAGAATGACATACCACACTGTACTGTATCAAAATTGTTTATTAGAATTTGATTAAGTTTTACTGCAAACTCCCTTAAGGGAACTGGCATACTGTCTTTTATATACACCTGGCAAATCCATTGTTTGAGAGGGTGTTTACTGTCACTGTCTGGTACAATAGTTGGTTTCCACCCAGGGCCTATCTGACCTACGTTCATAGGGCTGGTGAAATTAATATACAGAATATATATGTGCATCAATTCTGCATTAGACCAGAAGCAAGCAATCATTTTGATTTCACCCGTTAAAGCAACATTTATTTTACTAACTACAGGATGAGACATACACTCTACATACTAACAATGGTAATGTGCTGCCATATAAATCAGAAATGAAATGCAGGGAAATCCCTGGGAGTATAATAAAACTTTGACTGTGCTTTGTTCCCAAGGTTATCATCAAAAATTCCCTGGGTTTTTAATTAAAATGACTTAGGGGAACTGATGCATGGCCTTTTATATACGACTGGCAAATCCAAGATTTTTAGAAGGTTTTTGTTGTCACAGTCTGGTTCTATACCCAGTTTCCTCCCGATACGATCAGGTAAAACTAAACCAACACCCAGAACTTAAGTGAACTATGCTTTCCACAGTTTACCACAAAACATATTTTCACTTGCAACACCTCAAAGCTAAAATGTCACGCTTTCAAATCAGCTAAATTGGTGGGGTCAAATTCAGAGTAATGTTACACTGAAACCTCAAAAGGTAGAACAGCAATCTTATTTAATTTGTGTACCAGAACATCATGTGGTTACTTTCTGCCAGTTTTGTAATCAAATTAACATTTACTAATCAGTTGAAACCAATGCAGCTTTCAGTTCTCTTCAGCACAACCTCCCTGTTGGTATCTTGTTCTTATACTTGGTGACATTGCAGTTGCCCACACCTACTGTAAATTTCATCTGGAACACTGCCCCCAGTCTAGTGTTATTAGCTCATTTTACCAATTACAGAGAGATCATTTGAGAAGGTCAACCCACTTAGTTTCTTAAGCTTGAATTATCTTCTGCTCCTCCTTTTTCCTTTTCCACTTTACTGGAAAAAAAATAAAAACTTTGCTAGAATCTCCCTGTGTTCTGACTGTGTGTGCTTCTCAGCTGATAAGTATATTTTTGGCACTTTTTAACTGTTCAGAGTTGAATAAAACAATAACTGAATTCAGTTCAGAATACATTTTAATAAATTGCATTTATTTAAACTGCATTTGCTTTAATACTGATACACACTCAAGTGTTAGCTTGCACAGCACTGGAATTGTTTTTAGTGCTGATTTAGCTGCTTTTCCGTAATAAAAAAAATTCTAAGCTTGTTTCCCACCCTTCCTGTAACTAGTTTAGTCCAGGTACAGATTGGCTGTATCCAGGACTGTTTGTAAGGTTCTGAGCCCCCGAAGCCTTTCTGTGTTGGAGGGAAGCCTTCTAGGTTATCAGGCTACCTAGTGCTTACCACTCCCACTATCTACCCACAAGAGGAGTGGTTTCTGGCCCAGAAATTATAGTTTCCTGCCTGTTTGGGCAGTTTTTCCATCTCTTTCAACTTTCTGGTTTAAAAGCCCATGTTTGCGCTTGCTTCCCACCTTCCTGTAACTAGTCTAGTCCAGATACAGATGTGCTATATCCAGGACAGTTTGTAAGCTTCTGAGCGGTGCCAAAGTCTGCTCTTCAAATTTTCCGTTAGATCTGCTAGTTCTGTCCTCTCCTGCACTTTTACTAGCTTATTAGTCTAGCACTTTACCAGACTTCTAGGGGGTGTTGCTATATTCATAAAGGATGTGCACACCTCCAGACTGGTAGCCCAACATAATGCATCTGAGATACTTCAGGTGCAGCTAACATTGGGTAAGACAGCGATTCAGGTCGTAGCCTGCTGTAGGTCCCCAAACATGTCCCAAGACTCACACTCCACGTTCCTAATCACCCTGGAGAATATTAGGGTCCAACCTAACACTCTCATACTGGGTGGCTTCAACTACCCTTCCATTAACTGGGAAAACTACTCATGTACCAATGCACTTGCCCAACGTTTCCTGGAATTCATTAATTCCAATGCCCTGGACCGGCTCGTTCTTACCCCCACTAAAGGTAGCAACATCCTTGACCTGGTCATTACTAACATGGGCGACCGTTGCTCTACACCAATTGTCAACTCCTCCCTGGTTAGATCTGACCACAAACTAATCACCTTGGAAATCCCCTTCCGCCCGCAAAGGTAACCACCATGAAAAACTTCTTCAAAGCTAATTTTGGGCTCCTAAAAACAGAGGTGGCCAACTTCACGGCACCCATGCAAATGGAGAATAGTTGCATGACCGCCGAAGAATATACCCATGCACTGTATGAACACGCACACAAATGCATGGATCTCGCCATACCCAATAGAACCAAGACAATCTGCTGGTCCCCTGCCATAAACAAACTCTACAACTCTACAACAGAAGGAGGAAACTGATGCAGAATAAGGTGAAGTCCCAAAACTGGAAAAACTCCCTTATCAGCCTCAACAAAAAGTTGAGATCCCTCATCAAATCCTCTACAGCTAGCTATGAAAACAGAATTGCAGCAGATACTAAAGACAACCATAAGGCCTTCTATAGATATGTAAATAATCTTCATGGCAATACCCAGATTTGCTCTGAGCTACTACACAATGCTACCTCCTATACCGAGCCAACAAATATTGCCAATATACTGACCGACAGATTCAGTGCCAACTTTACCCACCCCAAAGGACCAGTCACAAAACCAGTAGATTGCCAGGCATCCAGTATTACTGCTGCACAGGTTAAAACAGCACTGTCCAAGGCCAAGAATACAACTTCTTTGGAACCTGACAATATCCCTACCTGTGTTCTACATGAACTACACAGTGAACTGGCACCTCATCTGTGTGCCCTGTTCAATCACAGCCTCACTTCAGGCTTTGTCCCTACCAAATGGCGCACTGCTACAGTCATCCCTTTCCACAAAGGAGGAGCGACTATAGACCCTGGGAACTATCGCCCCATTAACCTGACGAGTCTGATATGCAAAGCTATGGAACACATCATCATGGACCTAATAAAGAAGGATATAGGGAATCTCTAAACTCTGGATCACACACAGTTTGAGTTTGTGAAGGGTAGATCATGCCAACTCAACTTGGTCAACTTCTCTGACTCAGTCACCAGAGCTGTGGATGAAGGGAAGGTGGTTCATACAGCCTACCTTGATCTGGCCAAGGCCTTTGATACTATTCCCCACTCAGGAATCATAGAAATACTCACTAAGCTAGCCATCAACCCCTATATCACTAGGTGGGTTGCAAACTGGCTCACAGGTAGAACCCACAGTGTGAAAGTAGCTGACTCCAAGTTAGACTGCCAACAAGTCATGACGGGAGTCCCACAGGGTTCGGTCCTGGGTCCTCTCCTGTTTGGCATCTACTTCTCTGAAGTCCAGACCAACATGAAGGGACACTGGCTGACAAAGTTTGCAGACAAGTTGGGAGCTATTAACTCCCCAAGTGATGATGACGTACTACAGAAAGGCCTCACTGAGACCAGTTGTGTCAGAACCATGGCCTTAAGCTCAATGCCAAAAAATGTCGTCATCCCCTTTGGGAAAAACTCGATTCCCATGAATTACCACATCGAGGGTAGTCCACTGAACACAGAAGGCGTTATAAGAGATCTGGGAACACAGGTTGACAGCAACCTCTCTTTTGACCACCACATTGCCACTTTGGTCAAGTCCTTCTTATGTGGCACATCTCATTACTAAGGGTTTTGCATGCAGGAAGAAAGAGTTCATTGTCTCCCTCTACTCTTCCCTCATTAGGCCAATCAGAGTACAATAACCCATTTGGCATGTACCTCACTAAACACCTGCAACAACTGGAGAGGCCACAAAAGTATCTCACAAAGAGGATTCTACATCTTAAACATTTGCCCTATATGGACAGACTTAAAAAAACTCCAACTATTCTCGGTCTCATGTTGCCTACTTAGAGGTGATCTCTGCTTGACTTACAAAGCCTTATCTGACCCAACTCTGTTAGAAATGCTACATCTAAAGAAATCCCAATCCCTCCCCACCAGATGCTCCAGAGGCCTCAACTTCATTACCACAATTAACAGAACATGCTGGAAGGACGGGTTCATAACCCAGAGACTGCTCATGCTATGGAATAGACTTGCCATACATGTCAAGCAGAGCACCTCACTGGCCCTTTTCAAGAGAAATCTTGATGAGTGGATGGGAAATAAAAAATTCACTCCAGGGATCACTCCAGTGGCTTTACTTGACAAAGGCACTGGGAACTAAGGTCAGGTGGCACGATGCCAGGGTAATCATATGGGCTAGGCTTGTAAAGGCTCCAGGGCCATTAGCCTAGTACACACCTATGAACCTATAAAATAAAAGCTATCAAAAACAAACACAATATTGGTGTGATTTCAGCCCTAAATATTGTATATGTTTCTATATAAAACTGATGCTTTTGTTCTTTTTACATGCTGAGGCTTAAAATGACATTTAAAATGTATAGCTTTTCCACTAAAATTAAAGATGCAGTGCTCGTTTGCCACTGAGGGTTGGACAACAATCTAAAGCTGTTGTACAGATGATGCCATATCATTCCATTCTATTCCCTGAAAATTTCACACGGAAGCAACAACTGTCGAAATACAGTTTTTATACAAACAATAAAAGTAGCTGAATCACCCACATTTGTTCAGTGCAAAGGTGACAGATGTACTCTTAATAAGCAAAACAGTCTTAATTTAACCTATAGGGTGCGATTAATAGACATGTTGTACAGTACAGAAGGGCCTTTGGCATGGTTCTCAGCTATCATAGGGTTGTGTAAATTCACAAACGCTAGCTGCAAATTTGTACAACAGCCTGCACTGTGAAGTCTGCAGTGCATGCAAACGAGTGAGCTAACAAACGGAAAAGATCTGGTGCAACCAAATGAGATTTAAATGAAAGGAAATAAAAAAGAAATGTC
Organism: Protopterus annectens; assembly: GCF_019279795.1. NCBI lineage: Eukaryota > Metazoa > Chordata > Ceratodontiformes > Protopteridae > Protopterus > Protopterus annectens. Next base: position 36,027,238 of record NC_056735.1, read on the forward strand.
ACGATTCACAGATATCAACAAAGCTGTTTGTGAGCCTCATTGCACAGCTTTACAGACAGAGAGGTGAAAATGTTGAACCCTGTAGCCATGCTTACAGTTACACCTGGGCATAACTCAGCAGCATTTAACTGTTTTAGCCACCACCAGTTCAAACCAGGTTGCTAAGAAACGACACAGACACTGACGGACATACAACAGCCTGACTGAAGATCAGACAATACATCACTTAGTAAATAAGAATATCATCAGAAGTTTGATCAGCATATTTATCCCACATACTGAAATATATCAGAATACACGGTCTTCCTAACTCAGGGGATTCCAAAGTATGCATAGCTCCTACCATCTTAGCAAAAGGGACCCTTCAGTGATCTACCTGGGAAACTTTATGTATTTCTTAGGCATCTGCCTCACAAATATTCACTAGGTTCCTTGAAATCATACTGGTGCATGTGGACGTGCACATATCTCTCTCTCAGGAGGCAACAAGCTCTATATGTAGGTTCAAAAAGTACTCCATGGACATGTAAAGTGTACCAAAATGATGACTAATAACCAACAAGGGACAATGAAGCACTACAGGACTGATGACACCAATTTATTGAGCACTTTCATTCAAAGGAATATGAACTTCTCCAGAATAAACACATCCCTACTAGGATAAATTAGAAAGGAAGTGTAGCAGGGAAAAAGCTGTCAATCATTAGGTCAGTCTGTTATGCAATTTCTTGAGGAATGGAGCAGTGAAAATGTAATCAATCAACCCATGTGCAACATCAGTATTCCAATAAAATCTGCCAATGCAATTGCTTGCATAACAAGTCCCTCCCCACATTACATGCAACTTTATCTTAAATAAGAAATCTTAAAATTGTCACAAACAACAGAATGCTAAAAAAAGGAATTTGTTGTATCCTTGGATTTGATGCAGTAAGTACATTTAGCACCGCAGATGACACCAAGAGTGTTGCAGTTAAAGTTGCCAGGTCAGGGTAAAACCCTGTGATACAGTTGTATGATCAGATCTGGAGCCTCGTGTATAAATTGCAAGCACACATCTGGACATATGCTCATATCTGTCATTACCAATCAACTTATGTTCCAACTGTGCATCTATGTTAGAAGAAGACTTAAAAACAAACAAGGGATGAATATCTGACCTGTTCAATTCAGGCTAAATATCCACCAGTAAACTTCATTTGCTGTCCATGATTGACATACCTTATAATTTTAGAATGATGTAAAATCGTTGATTTAACAAAACCAGTCACCTCCAAACTTAAGGTTTTAGTCACAGATTTATGTAAAATAGAGGCAAATCTGATTGTTCTGTTGCCATAAATGTACCCCATCATGTCATCCAATAATTCCAAAAGACAGTCTCTGGCATGGAATATCTCCTTTAAAATGTGACACTCCTTCAGGCAATTGTCATCATCCAAGGAAAGTCTAGAAAGCTGGATAAACTGCCCCTTCACGATCACTTATTTTTGGCTAAAATTATGTTCACTACCAAAATGTAAGACATGATTAGAGTAGACAAGTTTCCTGTATATTTCTGAGTTGAAACCCTATGATTATTTCACCACTTTCACATACAAAAAAAGTATAACACAGTAATTTACCTAAATATAAAGGCCAAAAATGTGATGGTTGTCCTGGCAAATGTAAAAATTCTTCCAAGGTATCCCAGGTAACATACCAACAATGAAAATACCATCCACAAAATGATAATAAGGTTTAAGAAATGGGCAACTGCAAGCTGGGAGCCATTAACTCCCCAAGTGATGTAGACATCCTACAGAAAGGCCTCACTGAGACCAATGACTGGTGTCGAAACCATGGCCTTAAGCTTAATGCCAAAAAATGCATTATCCCCTTTGGGAAAAACTCAGTTCTCACTAATTACCACATCGATGGTAAACCACTGAACACTGAAGGCATTATAAGAGATCTGGGGACACAGGCTGATGGCAACCTTTCCTTCGACCACCACATTGTCACTGTGGTCAGAAAGACCTTCTATGTGGCACATCTCATTACCACAGGTTTTGCATCCAGGAAGAATGAGGTCATCATCTCTCTCTACTCTTCCCTCATAAGGACAATCATTGAGTATAATGCCCAGTTTGGCATGTACCTCACTAGAAACATGCAGCAGCTGGAAAGATCACAAAAGTACCTCACAAAGAGGATCCTAGGCCATAAACACACACCCTACATGGACAGACTCAAAAAACTCCAGCTATTCTCTGACTCATATCGTCTACTAAGAAGTAATCTCTGCTAGACTTAGAAAGCCATGTCTGACCAGCTCTGTTAGAAATGCTACATCTAAAGAAATCCAAATCCCTCCACACCACACGCTCCAGAGACCACAACCTCATTACCACAATCAACAGAACATGCTGAAGGGACAGGTTCATAACCCAGAGACTGCCCATGCTCTGGAATAGACTTTCCATACATGTCAAGCAGAGCACTTCACTGGCCCTCTTCAACAGAAATCTTGATAAGTGGATGGGAAATAGAAAGTTCACCCCGGGGATCACTCCAGAGGCTCTACTTGATAGAGGTACTGGGAACTAACGTCGGGCGGCACGATGCCAGGGACTGCTATGGGCTAGGCTTGTAAAGGCTCCAGGGCCATTAGCCTAGTATACACCTATGAACTATGAATATAATGCTGTTCTGAGTAATACAATACCAGATTTGCAAATACAGGCGCTCGTGATAACCCCATAGGAACCCCAAAAAGCTGAAAAACTCCCTTTCAAATGTAAAAAAATTGTTACATAGAACCATGTCCATAAATAAACAGACACTATTGATCACTATCGAAGAAAGACCAATATTATCTGTGATGCAATCTCTGAACCAATTCAAACTAACATCCTGCGGAAGAGTAAATAAATCCTTGATGTCACTGGTGACCAGAATATCCTCTGAATCAAATAAGGAATGGAACTTATCCAAAAACTCCCATGAATCCTTGAGAACATTTTGAAACCTACCCAGGAATGGCTTCAACTTATGATCTTATGATCAACATGCATAGCCAAGGGTTCCACTACAGAGTCAATAGCAAAAAATAATTGGTCTCGTAGGTGGATTGGTCAAGCAATTAAGTATCTCTGGTACATTAAAGATGATAACAGATAGTCATATTCATCATTCAATAAGACCGATTCACCTCACTGAGAGAAATCACCCCGTACACATCATTGTCTATCATGGAAAGCATTCTACCAACATAATCTATTGTGTTCATCAACACAATGCCACTTTCCTGGTCAGCCTTCATAATCTATATGGACTGTGAGATAATTCCTTTAGCGCCTGAAATTCTTGGAGGGACACATTGTAACATTTCACAATTGGAGTATTAAAAGTGGCTTTCCTGACCTCCCTGACACAAATCTTTTCAAATAAAACCAAATTAAAATGAAGGGAGGAGGCTCTTCCATACAGTTTTTGCAGTCCAGCCCCTTCCAATAGGATGTCCCTCATTATTATTGGAACAAAGCATGGCTAGGTTTATCTTCTTTTAAAACCTTTTAATTTTAAAACTGTATCCACATAACTGATATGTCTGAATGCAATAAAGGTAAAACCCTGTCGAAATAAGTGTGACAGGACTGAATACAAAAATCATTGAAGTTGAATATACAAAAGTCACCACTGGAGGACTCCAGGAATACTGTTACCTTGATTGCTTCTATCTACTGCCCCCCCCTTCCGCAGGTTCCAATTACTCCCTTGTGTTTGATGACTGTTGCTTTTTGTTGGTCTGGTTCGCTATGCGAGCTGAACGTCACAGCAAGGGTTCCGGTATGCTTACCCATAGCTGATGTAGTACTGGGTTCATCAGTGTAACTGCTACCAAGATGGTGTACACCATGGGTAGTGACATATACCTTATTTCCTCTATAGTCTTCTGTGTCCCTGACTAATTTCTTCTCCTTATGGGTGTGAACCTGTTCAGTCTACTTATTAATACGGTCAAAAACTGCATCATATAACAGATTGGCCTTAATATTAAGATCCATCTCCTTAATGAGTCCATCTATTAAAACAGAATTATGTTTGATCAAAATATTGAACTACTCCAATCTGGCCCTTAGGAAGAATGGAAGAAGTTTCTTGAACAGTGATGTACCGTGTGAGACCCCAGTAGGGAACTTGTGGAACCTGAGGTCCTTTGGCATAGTGTCTTGTTCCACAATAGCAGCAAAAAACACATTTTCAAGTTACAAGTTTTTAAGCTTAATGTGCTAATCTGTAATTGCAGGCTGACCTTGGCATCGAGAAAATCATTCGCTGTCACATTTCTTGACTGAACATTGCTGGTGAAATTCAATTCTCGTAACCAATAATACAGTGGCTTAATGCACTGTCTGGAAAAACTTGGCAGACCCATTTGGTTGCTAACATGAAACATAAAACATCATTATTAAGAATGTGGGAACTAGAACCTGGTTCAGTTGAGGTAGAAGGCCGTACATCAACAAGACAGTTGTTACCCTGTGCATTCTCACTGTCCGTGTCAAGAAACAAATCCTGTAATGACTCACTGCAATCACACACAAAATCCAACAAATAACTACAAAAAGTGCCCCACAGACATGGAGAGTATATCAAAATGATGACCAATAACCAACAAAGGACACTGGACCATCACTAGATTGAGGACACCAGTGAGAATGCTTGTAATGAGATTATTTCCACTAATAGCAATTTTACTACAAATTAACACCCCTGAAGGACTAACAATATTTTTACAGATGGCTGACTATTTTAATAGTGGCAACACATGGTAATAATCTGCAGCATCTGCGATGCATCATAACATCATTATGCATAAACGGGATCAACAACCTGATAACATGGCTGCATTACACCATTTGCCAGACACTCCTGCAGCAAAAGGAGTCGATGGTTTTATTAGCTGGATGATGTATGATCAGACACAATCCCAATACGCAGTGATAAGTGCAACCTATGGGAGTGTTAGAAAGCAGTAACATATGGTCGAGAACTATGGGCCTTGAAGATTATAAAGTGAGAGTGTTACAATCGTGAAGCATACACTGTTCTATTCTATCAGGTTATACTGGTCAGTATATAGTCTGGTCCCACTGTGCACTAGACATTACCTCATTACAACCCTGAAGGGAACGAGCTGTGGGTCACAATCACCACAATTTGCGCAAGGGTCTAGGAACACCATAACAAGACTGTCAACATGAATTGGGGGGGGTGTTTGCTAGAAGGGTGGTTAATTAGTGTTAGAGATGATTTCTTCCTGTAACTGGGACAGGGTATCACTCTGTGAACTTGACCTGGTATCACTTTGCTGCAAGAGACGGCAGGGCTCTAGTCCTCCCATGTGACCGCAGCCAACCCAGTTATTGGCAGCTACAGTAAAACAGCTTAATACTGCTAATGGATATTGTACTTGGATAAACATATAATTTTACAATTTCTTCCCAAAAGGTCTTACCTTATCTTGGCTTCAAGTGCAACAATCCTGTTCATGAATCATTAATCTGTGCATACATAAACTGACTGCTTCCTGCTAATGTAAGAATCTCTGCTAATTTTGCTTACCTCCCACCCCCAATCTCCCTCCCCAATCACTAGTCTAATTCTCTCCTGTCTCCACCCACTGCCCATCCAACAACCTTCTTCTTTAACGAAGCACATACCCTTAGTTCTTAAAAAGTACCTTTATCAATTTTCCTGCTCTAGCCAAACAATTCCTCTTTAAACACAATACACAACTTTAAATTACATTTTCTTCAACTGATCTCAGTATATACTCCAACTTCTTCACCACCTATTACTACTTCCTGACAAATAAACCCTACTTACTAATACGTGCAACCCTTCCCCCTTTCTACTTGCCACACATCTCGCTGCTCTTACTGCTGTTACTTATTCATTAGCACACAATTTCCCTTCGACTTCCTCTTACACTCCACCCAATAATTTACTTCAGTATCCAGTAATTCCCTCAGTTGCTTCATTCCACATGTAACTCCAATGGCAAAATTCCTCAATCTCCTCTTCTACCAGATATTTTCTCTCTACTGTTTCTTATCCAATTCTCCTAATCCTTATTCGACTATTCTACAACACTACATCCAGCTGCTTCTGTACTATTTCACTCGCCTTCTATCCACCCTCAAATTTCTGCGAAGTATACTCCACACCTCATGAGCTCAAACTATCACCTACACCTCACAGTATCCTACATTGTACTCTCCACTACCTCCAGCCATACCCGACCACCTCAGACTGCCTCAGCAGTATGCTTCACAGCGCATTCCTCAATCTGTTTCTGTTATAGCTAGCTATACTAACTACATACTCCTACCCAATTTCATTCCAGCATGTTTATTCCTACCAGACACAAAACACAAAATGCATCCCCTTCCTCTTACCAGTTGTACAGAAAACCTACATCATATCATGCCTAACCTCATTATACTAACTTACTTCTGATTAGTGGTGATATTCACCCCAACCTAGGCCCCATTCCATTTATAACTCTACCTTACCCCATACCGCCTCCCTTCCCAACATCTGTACATCTCCACTTTGTCATTTATCATGCTACTTCAAATTACTGAATCTCATCATCCGCAGCACATGTAACAAACTCTCATTACTACATGCCCGAATCCTTCAGTACTCTCCAGATACCCTTATACTAACAGAAACTTGGCTAAAAGCATCCACTTCAAATGAAGAAATCCTACCAAAAGGCTACAGCATTCAGTGATTAGACTGTCTATCCAAATATACAGGTTGCGCGGTCATCCTTTTCAAATGGCTTTCAAATGATTACTTATCCTACAGAAATCCCCCACTTCAGGAATTCAGAACTCCGTCTATCTATCATAAAATTCAACAACCAGAAAAGCAAGGGTCTATATCATAATGATGAAACGTCAAAAGAGTGAAAACTCTTACATCGACCTGAAATAATCCCTGGGAAAAAAATCGTTATTGTGGATGTTCGAGGTTTTGCAGTTTCGATTATTTTTAGGGTTGATGTAAGAGCATTCGTTCTTTTGACATTTCGTTGTTATGATACAGACCCCAAAGCACATGTATAATAGCCCACTATATTCCATCTAAGCAATGTAGCAACATACTAATAATTCAGAATATCCTATCCTGGCCAACCTCCAACACTCCTTACAAAACTATTGTATCAGGCGACATGAATATCAAATGGAATACCTGTAACCCCCACTTTAATTCATTCTTCCACCTCCTTCTGTCTCCTTTATACCTTCACTCATCTATTAACCCCACTAGATACAAGAAATACTCCAGAGATGACACTCCTCTTGACTGAATCCCAACAAATAATACTGATAAGATAGTACAATCTGGTGTCCAACCTGACTGTCTCAGCAATCACCACCCCTCTCGCCAATACATAAACCCATCTTATTTAAGAATGTTAGAAGCCTCTTCAAGTTTAACACAGGCCACTTTAGAAAAGCACAGAAACTTTATAACTGGAACATCCTCAAGCAATTTTGTCTTGTTGATGCAATAACCCACTTTAACCATATGTTCCCATCCATACTTAATGTACACACTCTATGAGAAGAAAAAATAAATAAATGAATCCTGTTCTTTGGCATTCTTAAAATACAAAACAGTTTATGAAACAAATGGATAAGGCTTGGAATACCTGGAAAGCAAGCAATACACCATCTTCCCTACAATCCTATTGAATTCTAATACCACTAGAGCCCAAATTATTGTTAACAATAAAAAATATGTCTAAATTCACTAAATCAATGTTTCAGTATAGCATACAGAAACACTGAATGTCTCAAACCATCAAAAATAAATAAATAAACACATAAATAAAGTTTTTTTTTGCAGTGGCAATTCTCCCTGCACCCCCCTCACACCACCTGCTAATTATATATACCAACTCCAAGATTATACAACAGTGTGGAACAAGGAAAATCTCCTTACACTACTGTTACCGATCTCACACCGTTGCATCAAATACCATAAAGTCACCAAGAATTCAAGTGAAATACTGAAGTGTAAAGCCATCAATAACCAAATATTCACTTCAGTTGCTGCTCCAGTACCAGTAAAGGACTCTCAGTAGATCAAATTCAACAGCTTAATATTCAATAAAATATATAAGCTTAAAGGATAAAGTCACCCTGAACCCAAACCCCACATACATACACAACTACAAACAAACATACATGCATACATTTGTACAAATACATATACTCACAGAAACTTACACATTCAAACATACACACTTACTTTGCCCATTATTTTCAATGGATTTTGCATACATTGACCAAATAAGTTTGCTGAAATGCAGAATCAATTAAAAATTGACAATCTCACTTTCAACTAAACAAATACCACCCTATATGTCTACAAATATAAATATATATCTATAGCGACACCCCACACACACAGAGCGAGAGAGAGATGTCACTAATCTAGTCAGGTTTATCTCAGCTCATGAAACCAGGCTAACCATTCCAACCTAACCCACAACCTAGTTCAACAGACTATACAATAGCCTTTGCCTTCAGCTCTCATGTCATCAATTCTGCCACCTCTCTATACATCCCTGAACCACTTTTTCAACACCGAGCAACAGGAAGCTCACTCTTATCTCTACTTTATCTAACCGGTCCCAAGAACCAAAACGCAGACATACTCTCTCCAAGCTAAAGCCCACTACTCTGACAACCTTCTCTCCACATACCCAAACTAGCTGCCAGTGTTTAGCCTACTCAGCCTCTGTTCTCATCAACAGATTCATTCAAGAATCATACTTCCCACACTGTTGGGAACAATCATACATTCTACCCCTCCATAAACTGAAACAAACAACTTCAAACCTATTGCAATCTTTTCTCCACTCTCCGAGACCACTGAAAACTGTATACATGCTCAGCTAATTAATACTTACTATTCAGTTACCTTATTTCTTTAGCACAGCATGGCTTTGGTCCATCTCAGAGCATAGGTTCTGCACTTCTTTCATTTTTAGATGGCATTCACACAATCACAGAAACAACTTGGCAGCTAGATTTGTTCTTGATTTTTTCAAAACCATTTGACACAGTCTCCTGGCAAAACATCTTCCCTGTTCTAGTCCTTTGTGTCTTGGTTCAGTTCTTACCTCTCTAATAGAGCTCAAAGTGTCAAATGGTTATAAATTAAATCCTTTCTTCCCATATGCCAGAATCCATCAAGTCTGCAACTTAGGCACTATTCTCTGTAACATTTTCATGAATGACCTACCTTTACACTCTGGCATTTCTTTCATGGTCCAATATACCAATGATAATACCATAAAATGCTAAAGCAATTAAAAAAAAAGCAACCATCCAACATTCCACCTCATCTAGAGAAACAGGAAATATTATTAATGCCAGAAAATAACGCTGTTCACCCCAAATCCTATCAAAATGCCATAACTCATTTCTTTCTGTCTTTCCTTCTCAAGTGGAAAGACATAAAGAAATCATCCCTTATATCAAACTACAATTACTTACCAGAAATACTGACCCCCATTTTCTTAAAGCATCAAACAAAACGCATCAAAAACTGTGCCTGCTATATGTAGCCAAAGCCCATTTTACAGTTTCCACCAGGAAATGCACAGTATCTGCCCTATTACTGCCCACCCTTTCATATGCAACATCAATGTGCATCAATCTTCAGTGAACCCCACGTGCCACCATAGAACAAAATCACCAAATTTGCCACTAACTCTCTCACAAACTCATCACTGCCAAACACTTAGACAACTCATCTGTCTCGACTGTCCTTGCTTTCTGAAAGTCTACTAACTAAAACAAGCCCACAAAATGTTATTCCATGAAAACATGTCCTTCATTATTTTCTATCATGTTCTGGTATGCCCCTCCCCAAGTTCTCAGACCCTCTGACAAATTTTTAACAAGCACTACCTTTTCCAATAAATCTCAAAATGACACCATTTACTCCTCGCACGTCAGCAAACACTGGAACATTTTGGGAAAACATAAATCCTACATAAATTTAAAACCTCATGTAAAATTACACCTCCTTACCAAATGCATGTTTCACTGTTCATCATAACCCTGGTTAATCCTTATGTTTTTCAACTCTCAAAACAGCTTTGCCTCCATCCTGATTCTCTGTTTAGCTCAGCTTTATTTCATATGCTGAATCACCTTCTTTTACTAACCCTCATCTTTTAACACATTCACCCACTACAGTCATCCTGCAATCCATCTTATCTAGTAACTCTTTCTCTCCCTCCTTTCTACCCCCCTCTACCCCTCCTCCCTCTCTTACTACTACTGTATTTTTTCTAAAGCCATGCCTCTTTCCCCTCATTCTGTTTTCTGTTACCATCTCACTCAATTGCCATAGAACCCCTCTCTGACCCAACGTTCTCAAAATCTAGGTTATTAGCCCCAGTATGCTAAGCTATTTAGTTCTTACTCTAACACCCGGCACTTCTCAGTTCTTTCACTTCTTGACGGTCTCTTGAATCCCTACTTCCTGTAATTAACCTTCTATTTCTCACATACCTGCTTTTATTATAACTTATTTCCAAGTGTAACAATATATTGAAATCCTTTGGAAGACAAATTAAAACTAAGTCCATTCTGCTTGAGTTGGTGGATGTAAAACGTCTCACGGCACCTAGTGAAAACAATTAGGGGAAGTTCCTTGATGCTCTGGCCAAATTTACCCTAGCAATATAAATGATACCACCTTGGGCATCCCCTTATAAGAGGCCACTGGACTCATGGGACTAACTAAAGTCAACATAGCTTAAAAAAAAATACTTCACCTGTGAAAGGTATCATCTTTACAAATCTGTTTTTCAGTGTAAAACTGCACATATGCCCATATGAGAAGCTTCTTACTTCATGCATTGAAACTTTGCTTCCTGTTTTTAATGGCTACTTCTGTTTTTTTAAACACCTTCATAGAATTATCACTTGTGACACAGGCAAATTTACATTTACATAAAAGTAAACATAATCAAACTGTATGAACAAATTAAAATTAACAATCATTATGCTTCACATATATTGCTATATATAATATAACCTAAGCAACATACATAAATTATTCAATTCCTGTCCCCCCTTTTTTTTTTTTTTAACACAAAACATCTTTATTAAACCATCACTTACGATATAAGCAATCATACATTTATATAAATGAAAACAAACCACACTGGCACAATCCTAGTTGCAAGCATTTTACATCACAAACCATACTGACACACTCCCGGTTGCAAACATTATACATCACTTCTAATCTACCCAGTAGGATCACAGGAAACTACTAGGCTACTGGCACTGAGGCCCTTACAAACCTAGCCAAGAGTTTAGCCCATGCTTAGACAAGTCAGCGCCCAAAGCCCCTGTCCAGCTAGGAAACCTTGTCATTTTCAGTCAAACATTACATAGCTCATTCGAGTTGCATTAATGGCTTCTTATACTTTTTTCTTCCAGGTCTTTATTTACTCTTCTGTTGTAATTACAAATTATTTACAAATGTATTTTTGACATACTTGTTTAACTACATAACTCAAAGTGCTTCAGTTGTAAAAGCTGCTATCATTAAAAAACTATGCATTATTTTTGAAATACTCCTCATCTTATGTAGCATACAGCTATCTGCCCTGGGCCACGACTGAAAAGGGGCTTTACTCAGTTGAACTTTCCCTGTAAATAGATCGCTAGATAGACAGATAAAATATATAACATTACCAGTCTGCATAGATGTTAGCTCGGACAATACTATGCATGAAGGTGCTCAATGAGGCCATACTGTCAGCAGACTAGTTAGTTTGTGACGTGTAAGCTTCAAGTCTGAATGGAGCTCAAAACTGTGCTGGGTAGCACTTACATAAACACAAAACACTGCAATTACCAGCTACACTGCAGACTGCATTGCCACGCACTCTGCCTGGGTGACACTTCTGTACATATGCTGGTTTATCGACAGTGCAGTTGTGATGGCATCAAGCACATCTGCATTACTGGCCTAAGGGGGATATGCCCACTAAAGAAGCAGTCAGCACCTTGGAAGCTGTTTCAGACACAGTAGGAACACTTGCGATGCTTTCAGCTACAGACAACTCATCTGTCTTGACTGTCCTTCTTCAAGACATGGTACACAAGCCACTGGATGATCAGTATGTTCAGCTGTACATACACCATCTGTGCATTGTGTCCTCCGACTGTGGTACATGTCCATGTAACTCACTATCTCTGCCAGACTCTGAAAGAGGTGCTAGCATCAGCCTTTTGTCCAGACTCAGCTATTTTTCTTGCTGCTCGACACCACTTCTGCCTGATAATGCATAATATACAGGACCATAATGAGCACATCAGCATATGCCACAAGGGTGCCCTTGTCACAGGCAAGGGTGTACATACATTAAATTCCTTGTTATACATTACTGCTTCTGGTGGTGACACCTTGTTTCACTCCTGATGTGCCTACGTAAAGAAGTGTGGATTATACTTGTTAGGATATATGCAGTGTGTGTAACAACTGCATAAGCATACCTCTGCTACATACTTACTAGCCAGTTTTATGAACCACTGAGACACAAGTGGAATGGTTCAGCGGAGTATCAACATCTGTACCACTGTCACATATAAACACTGTAGATCCTGCTCTCAGTAACATTGAAACTACACTCCTCCCATCTGTCAGTCTTGTGACAACACTGGATAAGTATGCTGCTGTGATCACCCACTGTGCTGATGTCCTGCAGCACAGTCTGACCACATTTGATCCCCCTACGGTTAGTGTGCTTCTCCCTTTACTTATTCTGCCCGAGTTCCTGCAGCAGAACATTACTTCCAGCAAGGCTGACATTCTCCAGCCTCAGTCTTCCTTGGCCTGAGGACATGCTGACTCTTGTTGAGAGACAGAAGTGCACATATTTATAGTCTGTGGGCCTGGTAGGGTGTGCTGCAGTATAGCATAATAATTCTTGACAGAGTTTAGCCTAAAATGTTCTGCTGGCGTGGTATCGTGAAGTTCACGCCAAGGTACATTAACTGCACCTATACTCACTAAAATATTTAAAAAGTGGGGGGGGGGGCATAAGAAACCATCCTGTTACACACACAAATATACCTAGGAAACAAGTCTGTGTGTTTTATCATGAACCGATCTCTGAGAATATTGCCAGAATGGAAACTATACACCTTACCAGTGAAACCCAGATATCTGCTGATAGAAATCTTTTAGAAAATCACTGCACAGTTTTGCATGCACTGGGAACTGAATACTCACACAATGATGAAAACATTCCAGACTCCAAAAGTGTATACCCCAGGTTATACACTACAAAGGTAAATAACACACTACAGCAGGAATGTCCATAAATAATGCAATGTTTAGAAAGCATACCCTCCATATCTAGATTTTACCTGTGCAATGCCTAGAGAGTTGAGAGCAACTATGGAGGTGTTTCTATATTTAAGGACCATATGACCGCCAAACAGATTCCCAAAGACCAACAGACAGAACTCACTAAACTCCAAATCACACTAAAAAGGACCAACTACTAGCTTATAGCCTGTAACACTACAATCTCCTGGAAATCAGGCAATGTTCCTAAACGTACGTATTGGACTCCCCATAAACAAGACCTCCATTATCTTGGAAGACTAATTCCCCATCAGTAAACTTGAATATTTATACCTCCAATGTAGGATATGCCGAAATAGCCTTAAACCTAATAAACGCAAACTCCATGGATTAGATTATCAACAAATTCACTAGAGGACACAATATTCTGGGCTGTGTATTTATGAATATAGCCTTGCCATACACTATTTCTGTGGTATAGCCTTCCTCATGTAGATCAGATCATGAACTAGTGACCTTCTTTAAAAATTTCTGAACACATCTCAGAATTCAATGATTTCAAAATTAAATTCTATGATGAAGTTTCAAAATTCACTTATAGTAGCAACACCCCAGACATTGCCACAGCAAAAAACTTTGCAAAGGAGTTCAAAGTCCACTTAATTAAAGATACAGAACTGGAAGGACTAACTAAATCTAAATGAAATGGGAAATTTAACAAAAAAAAAAAAAAACACCATGGTGGTCCATCAACATAAATAATTCAACTTATCACTTTATTAAACAGATCAAAAGACCCTCACGTCAAGGATAATATCAGACATCTGATCAAAATGTGAAGAATACTATTAGGTCTACTAAAGCAAGCCACAAACTTTGGTTAACAACTGAAGCTAAGGACTACTACAAGTCCTTCTTAACCTATATAAGGAAGCTAAGTAGTAACACAGAAGACTGATCTGAACTTTTTAAAATTACACCACCTACTCTGACCCAGCAGACAATGCTGGCATATTAGGAAACAAATTCAGTTTGAATTTTAACCTAGAGATATCTATCTAAAGCTCACTTGTTCCTAAATCTCTAATACCTCATTATCACTAAAGAACGTGTACAGAAGGTGCTTTCCAAGACCAAAAATACTTCCAACATAGGACTGGAATGCACTCCATAAACTCTACTTAACCTGAGTTTAGCCACAGTCTTTTTCCCAGAGATCTGGCACACAGCAGTAGTGATGTCACTCCACAAGGGTGGCCTTACCACAGACCCTGGGAATTACAGGTCCATCAGCCTGATGAGTCTCCTTTGCAAAGCCATGGAACATAACAGAAGTGACCTGATAAACTAAACTATAATATTCAAAATCTCATCATGCTAGACCAACAGCAGTTTGGAGTTGTCAAGGACAGAGCTTGTCTAATGAAGCTGGTTGACTTCTTTGAAAGGGTAAGACGGGCTGTTGACAATATTCATGCTGTCCACATGAAATCTCATGACCTAGCCAAAGCATCTGACACCATCCCTCCCAGCTGAATGTCTTACAAACAGATCCTTAAGTGGCAAGAGGAATAGCCAACTAGGTAAAAGACAGAATCCACACAGTATGAGTGTCAGCTGCCTCATTAGAGAGTAGAAAGGTGACCAGTAGTGGCCCACAGGCCTTAGTGCTGGGACGTCTTTCATTCAGCATCAACTTTTTAGACCTCCATACCATGAACCAGGACCTCTGGCTAACTAGGTGCGCAGATGATGCAAACTGGGAGTCATTGTCAAATCCTCCATGACACCCAAGCCATTCAGCAAGCGTTTACACTCGTAACGCTTGGTGTACAAAAATGGGCTCAAAGGAAATTCTAAAAAGTGCAAAGATGTCAAATCACGTAGACAAACAGTATATAAAATACCCCAGTTCATATGAGAATGTAGTTAGTGACTTTGAAACTTAGACTGACAATTCCTTCACTTTGATCATTATGTAATGTCAGTAGTCAATATCCGAGTTAACTCAGCCAGTTGTTTAAATAATATTATCCAGATCTAAAGAGGTTATAGTCCCCTTATATTCAGCACTGATTATGCCAATTATTGAATGCAATGCCCTTTTAGGGATACACGCACTGGACATATCAAAAAACTGGAAGGATCCCCAGAGGTTCCCAGCAAAGATGACTAACAGCTTAAAAAGTCTACACTACCAGGAAAAGACTTGAAGCATTGTCCCTTTATCCAGTATTTTATGGATCCTTGAGGGGAGACCTATGTCTTGTGTTCCATGCTATTAGGGACCCAGTGGTACTGGATCTCTTGTCCTTCATCAATTCATATAGCCCCACAAATACCAGAACCAGAGAACTTCATCTTAACCAGCAGATAAAGGAAACTGGTGACAGGTTCATTACACAGCACCTCCTCCATCTCTGGAATAAACTCCCCCTGAAAATAGATTCATAGGTTGGTACTAGGCTATCAGCCCTAGGGCCTATACAAGCCTAGCCATAACAATTCCCAGACTATTTCTTCCCACATTATTTACTTTCCTGGACCCCTGTCTAGCAGGGCAACTGACGTGATCCCTGGGGTGAATTTCCTTTCTCCCATCCAATCGTCAAGGTTCCTCTTGAAGAGGTCCAAAGAGGCACTCTGCTTGACATGTATGGGCAATCTATTCCAGAGTCTGGGGAGTCTCTGGGTCAGGAACCTATCCCTCCAGCATGTTTTGTTTATTGTGATGACAAGGTTTAGATCCCTGGAGCGTGTAGCTCTGAGGGATTGGGATTTCTTTAAGTGTAGCATGTCCAACAGCTCTGGGTTTGACATGGCCTTGTATGTTAAGCAGAGATCGCCTCTGAGTAGACAATACGTGACAGAGTATAGCTGGAGTTAAGGCGGTCAGCGTAGGGCATCTGCTTTAGGCCTGTGATTCTTTTAGTGAGGTATTTCTGAGGCCTTTCCAGTTGTTGCAGATGTCTTGATAGGTACATACCAAATGGGGCATTGTATTCTATAATGGGTCTAATGAGGGATGAGTACAGTGGGACAATGACCTCCTTTTTTCTGGATGAAAAGCCCTTCGTGATGAGGTGTGCCACATAGGATTTCCTGACTGTTGTGGCGATGTGGTTATCGAAGGTGAGACCACTGTCCACCTGTGTCCCTAAGTCTCTTATCACACTTTCTGTGTTTAGTGTACTGCCACCTATATGGTAATTCATGGATACATGTTTTTTCCCAAAGGGGATAGCAATACATTTCTTGGCATTGAGCTTGAGCCCATTGGCTCTGGCACCAAGCATCTGTTTCTGTAAGGCCCTTTTGTAGAGTATCCACATCATTTGGGGATTCAATAATGGCTCCCAGTTTGCAGTCATCTGCAAACTTTGTTAGCCAGAGTCCCTTAGTGTTGACCTGTACTTCAGAGAAGTAGATGCCAAACAAGAGCGGCCCCAGGACTGAACCCTGAGGTACTCCACTTGTCACTTGTCTGGAGCTGGATTTGGAGTTGGCTACTTTTACAGTGTGGGTTCAGTAAGCCATTTAGCAACCCATTGGGTGACATAGGGATTAATGCCCAACTTAGTAAGTTTATCTATGATTCCAGAGTGGGGGATGGTGTCAAAGGCCTTGGCAAGGTCTAGATAGGCTGTGTGGACCACCTTACCCTTGTCCATGGCTCTGGAGACTGATTCAAAGAAGTCAATCAGGTTCAGGAGACAAGATCGGCCCTTCACAAACCCAAACTGGGTGAGGTCCAGTGTTTGAAGGTTGCCAATGTCTTTGTTTATAAGTTCCATGATAATACGCTCCATGGCCTTGCAGATAAGGCTTGTCAGACTGATGGGACGGTAGTTTCCGGGATCCAAGGTGGATCCCCCCTTGTGGATTGGGATAACTGTAGCTCTGCGCCACTCAGTGGGCACGAAACCTGAGGTGAGGCTATGATTAAACATGACACTTAGGTGAGGTGCCAGTTCATATTGTAGTTCATGTAGTACACAGCCCGGGATATCATCTGGTCCCATGGATGCTGTATTCTTGGCTTTAGAGAGTGCGTTTTGTACCTGTGTGGCCGTTATTACTGGAATTTGGCAATCTTCCGCTATTGTGATGGGCCATTTAGGGGGTGAGAGGGGGGTGAAGTTGGCACTGAATCAATCTGCCAGGATATTGGCAATATCCTTTGGATCAGTATATTTAATGCCATTCTGTTTTAGCTCAGAGCAGATCTGAGCATTGCCATTTAGATTCTTGACATAGTTATAGAATGCTTCGTGGTTGTCTTTGGAATCTTTGGCAATTTTATTTTCGTAACTAGCTTTGGAGGATTTTATGAGGCATCTCAGTTTCTTACTGAGGCTAGTAAGGGAGTTTTTTGCATCCTGGGATTTTCCTCTTTTCTGCAAAAGTTTCTTCCTTTTGTTGTAAAGTTTGTTTATGGCAGGGGACCACCAGATTGGCTTCCTTTTTTTGGATGAGAGCATTTTGGTTCTATTTGGGATGGCACGATTCATGCATGAGTGGATGTGCTCGTACAGTGCCTTAGTGTAGGATTCAGCAGTTGAACTTTCAGTTCTTGTCTGCATGGGTGTCATGAAGTTTGTCACTTCTGACTTGAGTAGCATGAAGTTGGCTTTGGAGAAGTTTTTTATGGTAGTTTCTTTACTGGGGGTGGGGTGGGATGTGGATGTTAAGGGTGATTAGCTTATGGTCAGACCTGACTAACGAGGGGTGACCATAGGTATGGAGCATTGATTTCCCATGTTGGTAATGACCAGGTCTAGGATATTGGAGCCCCTGGTGGGACTATGGATTAGTTGATCCAGGGCGTTGGAATTTATGAATTCCAAGAACTGTTGCGCAAAGGTGTTGGGACATGAGTAGTTTTCCCAGTTAATGGCAGGGTAGTTAAAATCACCCAGTATTAGGGTGTTTGGCTCTATCTTAATATTTTCCAGTATGTTTAGAAAGGTGTAGTGAGAATCTTGGGGTATGGTGGGGGATCTGTAGCAAGCTACAATTTGGATTGCAGTCTTACCTAGTGTTAGTTGCACTTGGAGACTTTCAGACACATTTTGTTGGCCAACTAGCCTGGTGGTGTGAATATCCTTGGTGAATATTGACACTCCTCCACCTTTAGTGTTTCGGTCCTGGTTTGGTGGCCGAAAAGTTTGGTAAGAGTTGTAGCCTGGTATTGCAGGGGTGCTCTCTGGAGCCTTGAACCAGGTCTCAGTTACTGCACAGATATCGATGCTCTCCATTTTTAGGAGTGCCTTGAGAGAGTGCATTTTGAGGTTTAGACTTCTAGCATTGAGTAGCATTACCTTCAGATTTTGCATGCTTGTACCTGTTACTGTGGTGGTTTTGTCCTTTGAAGTTTGCCTAAAAAAGGCACTATAGGGGTGGCAAGAGCCTTAGCCAGTAACCTGAATCCCAGGGGCGACAGGTGCAGACCATCTCTGGCAAAGCATCATGGTCTGTCAATCATGTCATCCCAGGCAGACAGATACTGGATCCCCTTTGAATGACACCATAAGTTTAGCCAATTGTTGAAGTCAATCATTTTATCCTTATATTGTGGTATCATTCTGGGCGAAGGCAGGATGCTACTCAGGGCTAGGGTCATACCTGCCTGGGCCACATGATCCGAGAGCTCTTCCATGTCTCTCTTCATGTAGTCCAGGGAGGTACGTCTCAAGTCATTCACTCCAACATGGACAATGACAGAGTCATATTTGTATTTGTTGTGGAGTGACTTTGAGTGCATGCGTTATGTGGCGGATCCTGGCACCCGACAGGCAGCTGACTGTAATTTTCTCCTTATTCAACCTGGTGAGAGGGACATCAGTGTGCCGGACTATAGAGTCACCTATGACTAAAGTTAGGTACATTGTCTTGCCTTAGGGGCTGTTGCTGGGTGGCACACTGGTGTTGTGAACTATGTGACACATTGGTTGTGATTGGTGTTTGTTTGCGTTTCAGCTTCAGAGGTCTTTGTTGCTTGGGCAGGTTACAGTTAAGGGCCTCTGCATATGTGGATTTAGTGTTGCTATATGTGGGTGTTGGTGGTGCGGGTTTAGAAGGGCTATGTGCTGCTTGAGGTGTAGTGTGGGTGTTAACCTTCTCCTCTTGACTGTTTAGCACAATCTTGGGTGGAGAGAGCTTTGCTTCCATTTTGGCTATGTAAGTGCATCTCTCAGAGGTTGTAGTGTTGGGTGGTAGGAGGAGAGGGTTGTCTGTGTACATGAGGCAATTGCTGCATTGCCCCAGTATGCCCAGATTCACCAGGTGGACAGGAGAAATCACCGGAAGCTGACCCTTGGACATGCCTGGTTTGGGGCTTTTTTTTTTTTTCTTTGTAAAGTATAGGAGCTGTTTCCTTAGCAAGGTACTTTGCAATTATAGGCTGTTTAGTGCCTACTATTAATTTCTCCTTGTTAGCAAGGAGAGTTCAGTGTTTGTATGAGTTTAAGGCTTCCTAGTGCTTTCCAGCAGGTATTAGAGAAAGTGATAGTCACAGGGATGCTTAAAGGTAAGATTGAAAAGAACGCACTCTGCAGTGTGCACTAGAGAAGTTAGATGTGAAAGTAGGTAACTTGAGTTTTACCTGTTTAAAAAGTTAAGGTTTAGTGGAGAGTTACTATTTTTAAAACAGCAAGATGGATTGAAAGGGGTGGTCACTTTTGTATTTTGGTACTATGAAATACTGTAGGATGGCCAATAAATTTAAATAATTGAAGGGGTGGGATTTCAAAAATGATAATTTTGTGATTACTCACATAAGCCAGTGAAAGTAGAGAGAAATGAGATATATGGTCAGATTAACATAAGAGGCGGGCAACTAGAAAGACAGTGGTATTTAACAAGACAACTTAAATGGGTGGGAGGGCGGAAAAAATTCTGCCTGACTCAGAACAGAGAGAGCTGTGGTCTCTTTTGAAGTTTTAATATGCTGTTAAAACAGAATGCAAGCAAAACACAAGGTAAAGAAAACAAACTACCGTATTCAAAATATATACAGTAATACAAAAAATAAAAGCAAACTAACCTTTCCTTCACAGCAAAGTGTAGCAGAGTCTGGATGAGCCTTTCTGGTAAAGCAGAGTAATACAATATCTTCCTTCAAATGTGGCCAGAATGACTAGATGGATAGTCACAAATTCACTCCAGGCTTGACTGGCCTAGCCCTCCTCAAGAGAGGAGGTACAGTCTAAGGGTGGGTACTGGCAAGGCATAAATGGTCACAAAACCAAGCTGCCTTGAATATTCCTGTGATGATTCCTATAGCATCATGCACCAGAGCCTTTTTGCACAACAGATACATGAAAGCCTTATGTTCACAAAGTCTTAAGGCAGAGGAATGAGAGGTATACATGCATGTATGCTACACAACTGAGTGGCGAATGCTTGTGCAGAATGTGAATCTGTAATATCTCAAATATGTGCATATATGCAACTGTCTACCATTTTGCTACACCATTTGGCTTTTGGGTCTATATTACCAGATAGAACGTTTAGGTTGTCGAATATCTAACATCGAACTGGTAATATTGAAAGCCAAAAACTGTAAATGGCCACTTTCACGCAGGGAAAGAATTTCCTTGGCCATTATGCGGATTTTACCCTTTTGTCCAATGTAGACTGACTGCTGTAATTAAATCAAAAGGTGCTTTAACAAAGTATTAGTTTAAGGGTGTGCACACTTACGCAACTAACTTATTGTACATTTTTTATTTTTTATATTTTTTCACCTAACAGATTTGTTTGTTTTTCAATTGAATTGTACAGGTTATAGGTCACATTAAAGGTGGGAAAAGTTTTGAAATGATTTATTGTGGTTTCATTTTTATATCACAAAAGCCTGGCATTTTAACAGGGTTGTGTACACTTTTTATATCCCCTGTATAATCTACCCAATCGTTTTCAGTCAAACATTACACAGTTCATTTCAGTCCTGCCTTCTTCTAAACCTCATTATGCTCCTGTATGAACTGTTCCCACAATTCCCATTTTTCCTATGTAGTTTGCTCTTACCCTTTTCTGAACATCTCAATTCCAGTTGTTTCATCTCTGTTATTACATTCACTACTTCTAGTAATGTTGGTTTAGAGTTTGATTTCCATTTTATAGTAATTCCTTTTTTGGAAGCCACCATGATTAGACACAGCAATGCCTTACCATGTCTAGGAAATTCCGATTCTGCATCATAGCAGGAAATCCTTAAAGTCTGCTAACTCACCGCAGTCCCAGAAAATATGTTCCCAATTACCTCTTTCTTCCCCTTTACACCTTCAACATTTGCTGTCTACCTTAGAAAAAATTCTCTGGAGTCTGCTTCAGGTATAATAATACCTATGTAAATATTTCCAAGCAAAAATCCTAAATCTTCTAGATTTTGTTGCATATTTGGGATACTTTCTCACCTCATCTGATTAATTCTAATAATTATCATGCTATGTTTTATATGCTCTGCTAATTATTCCTTTTACAATGGCAGCGTCTGTTCTAAAGTCTACTAAAACTCTACTAGTGCTGGTCTTTTATTTAGGACCCCCTATTTCTTTCTCTTTGCCTGTACTCGAATATCAATCCTTGATAAGGAAGGCAATCTCTAACTTGCAGTCCAGATTAATTCTTGGCGTCTTCCCATTCTATCACTGTTCCCTCTCTAGTTATTTGCTCCCAATTATCTTGGTTTCTTTGCCAGTTTCTTCCAATAAATTCCAGCCCCCTCTTGCCTATTGTCTATATCCCTAATTGCAGTCATCCCTATCCGCAGACTCTCCTTTTTCCAGTCCTGTGTTGGTTTAGTTCTTAGGATAGTTTCTGCTACTTTATGGATATAATACTCTGTATGATTATTGTTATTATCCTTAAAGGGTTGCATCCAAAATCTGCATCTCTCCTTGTTTCTTGAGCTTCCCCCGTTTCATCATCATCTTTGAATTACATTTGTTTGCTTGTGTTATTGTTCAATTTGGTAGTCTTCTCTGATACCACTGCAAGGTCTGAAGTAAGGTTTTTAGATAAGTATTTTTGAGTATCATGTACGTTATAAAATCTGCCTGGTTTCTTAAGAGCAGGTGGCTGTGAATCATGAGCCAGAGAAGCATATGAAAAGTGTCCTCCACAGTCACTAGAACAAAAGCAGTGGGCTTTCATCTTCCATATACATAAGGTCATAATATTGTTTTTCTGGAAATGAGATATGTTCTCATCCTTCCAGTTAAAATGTTCCATCATGTTATACATTTAACTGCCAAAACAGACATCTTCATGAGGGTAATCAGAATGCATAATGTCTTCTGCTTCAGACTCAGAACCTACAGGACAGTGAAACTGCAATGAATAATCCAAACTTACTGACTCTGATGAAAGTTCTACTTCAGAGGAGAACTCCTGCTTTTTCAGGTGTAGAAACAGAAAAACAAACTGAGAGGGCTGCAAAGACATAAGGGTTTTAAAAACCCCTTAAGAGAAACTGAAGCAGTACTGTTAAGGGTCACAGCGAATGGAGCTAGAAGACAGGTATATTTTGCCTTTTGTCTATTTTTACTATAAGTCTCCAATGAAATAGTTTAAAGAGGTATGGACCCTGGACGTACCTCCACTAGGCTCCCTGGGAATGTCTACTCAGACAAGAATTTAAGGCATTCCCCCAGTTCCCCCAGAGAGATTGAGCCTTGGCTCTCCCTTTGAAGCTAAATTAGCCATTGGGTAGGTCAGTATGGACATTTTGATTACCTTGCATCAGTTCATCCTCTCCAGGAGTCCCAACAGCATTAAAATGTACTGCAGTCTGACAGTATGAGACATCAGACTCCGATCAAGTAAAAGAAGCAGATGTGTAAGGGTAACTTGATCTTGTTTTAACTTTTCAGCTTTCATTTTACGATGATGGTGGATGTTGAAGGCTGATGACTCAGTGGCCATACAAGGACAAACCAGTACTTCAAGATGCTTATTTTCAATGCAGAATTTAAATGAACTGAGATAACTATGAACAGTCTTAGGTACAAATGACTGGCAAACAGAACATTCTTTGTAAAGATATACAGAGCCCTGACAAAAAAAGACACAGAGTATTTATCCACATCAGAGATTTGTCTGCCAGAGTTCACATAAAAAGTAAAATTTTTTACAGGAAAAAGAAAAAGAAAAGAGATAGGGTCCCCAGTGGAGTATTTAGCTGCCCACAATGATTGCAGCTAGCACAGACTGTACAGCCAACAGAGCACAATACAGGTAAACTCTTCATTCATAGACTGGCAGCACAAAACAAATGTATGAGGATTTTTATGTCCGTACTTCCCTTATGTACCAACATGTAGTCATGCATCAGGAAAGTACCTAAGCGTCTGTAGACCAGGTCATGTGGTGTCCTTGACAGGATACATCCCATACATCAGGAATACTGCAACAGTAAGAACATCAAGGTTTCCAGTGAAAAAAAGTTGAAGGCCACTAAGGAGCTTGGTTCACAGAAGGCTAGGTTTAGTTTTTCTGTTATAAAGTTAAATTCCCTTACATGCGGTATTGCTTTCTTAGGGGGGTTGAAATGCAATACCCCCTCCAGATACTGCTTCAACATAATGTGCAAGGATAGGATGCAAGTCTGACGTGAAAAACAGCAATACCAGAGAACTTCATTTCTAAGAGAGGTGAAGGATATGACCCTATTCCTAAGAAGAGTTTCACCAGGTATTGTAGGGCCACAGATTTCCTAACTTCCATGAAAATATTTCTGCTCAAAGCACATCACTAGGAAAATCTATTTTAGTTCAATAGAAAAGGCTTCTTAGTACTAGATTATCTAGCTTCTTGTAGGATGAGAAGCACTTCTCATGAACAGTCCTTGAAGGATATCAAACAAAGAATTCAAACTGCCAGTCAGATTTTTTGGATGGGGAGCACCAGAGCCTCCACCGCTTTGGTTAGAAGGGTACATGGCTGTGACAGTAGCAGAGGATCCTCCTTGCCCAGTTGCACTATCTGGGAGAACCAAGGCAGCCATGGACATAGTAATAGCAACCAAACCTCCAAACCCTCAACCAGAACGCATTTATGACATAAAATCAAGTAAAAAAAGAGAATGTGTTGCTTAAGCATTCTTGTTCCTATGTAAACTTTAATAAGTTTTTCTTTTATGTAATAGATAATATGGCTTTAACTTTAAGAGGTGCAGATATAAATACAGAATTGGATTGGCAGTAGAGGCTTAATACCTAGGTTTATCCGCAAATTAATGAATCTATTTCTTTGTACAGTAAATTGAAAGCTTTGTCTATAAAGATTAATTAGTGAGTTTTCATGCATTCCTGATTGGTGTAGGCTTGTCATATGATATATTTATATAGATGTATTGTTAATTTTGAAACCAAGTTCTGAAGAAGTTGGTTTGAAGAAAGTGCTAAACAACTTGTGAATTAAATTTTTGTGCCGTGTTTTTTTTTTTTTTTTTTTTAATCTACTTTTGATTTTTACCCTTAGCCTTGGACACAGAGTGATTACTACAAGGACTTTGTCCCTGTCTGCTCAGATATTTTCAAATACTTTGGGGATTGTAGGATAGAAAGAATTCTGCTGCATAGAAGTCTCTCATCCTGGGGACATTAAAGGCAGTCATACCTTTCTGAATGGAAACCTGGTGCAAAACATTTCCAGCTGACAAATTTTCACTGAAACAATGAATACTCATTTCTGTATCAATGAGCGGAAAGCTGGAGTCCTGCTTCCATTCATGGTTGTTGCATCTGGTTCTGCTTAATCTGTTGCTATTTTGTTCTGGGATAAAAGAGGTCGAAGAGTCCCAGATATGCAAGCATTTCCCATACTATCAATGCCAACATGTCTGCAACCTATTAAATCACAAGCTTGCCTTGATTGTACTTCTCTTGTTGGGCATATCACGATGACGCCTTCCTGATGGAGGAGTATTTTCCACTGCAGAGAGTGGGTGGAATGCTGCCACAGGTTCCTAATATACTAAACTGTCTTCATTTGCAGCCTGGTTATGGGAATCGGTATCAATGGTGCAACAGGTAGAATTCTCACCTTTGTTGCAGAAGGTTGCGGGTTCTATTCCTGAACCAGAGAGCTGGATTGCTGACACTGCCGTGCAGCATAAGGGGGTGCTGCACTCCTGAGTGTGTCTTCCTTCAATGAGACACTAAACCAAGGCTCCATCTGCCTAAGTTGGTTGCAGTTTGGGTGGATATAAAAGATCCCACTGAGCCCATCAAAAAAGTTGGGGGAAATTCCATGATGCCCTGGTCTAATTTCCCATAGTAATACAAATATCACTTTGGGTCTCCGCAGAAATGAGGTCACTAGCTTAATGGCACCAACCCAGTCAATAAAGGATAAATAAAAAAAACATAAGTGGTTAGGCTGGAGACCAACATATGACCCAGTGCTGACACATGTAATTTTTGTACCACTTTTATAGAATAAGCCTTCAACTGAAGGACTTTGCCCTTAAGAAAGTACTGGTAGCCCTTGTCTGTGCATAGCAATGCTCCCAATAAAGCTGTTGACTTCTCTGGACACTGAGTGGACTTTCAGAAGATTCTGGAAGAAGCTCATATTGGTAAAGCTATGCATGTTGTAGTTCTGAGACATCTGAATGACCTCTAGTGAGGAAACTTTGATAAGATGGTCATCCAGGTGCAGAGACCCAAAGACTTCACCTCTGCATATGGCTCAAGTCCCTTACAACCACAGAATGAATACATGTGATTCTGCAGCATTAATATGTATAATTTTGCATTTAAAGTTAGCACACTGCAGATGTTTGTACTGTAGTAAAGCCAGGACTGTAGGCATGTACGCATTACAGCTAAAGTTAACATTGCAGGCATTTATGTATTCTAGCCAAGGATAGCAATGCAGGCATTTATGTATTATAATAATATATGTATATTAAGGGTCTATATTAGCAAATCAAAGGAAATGAAATGTGAATACCGTTTCATCGACACATATGTGTCGAACTCGCAGGTAACCGAATGGTCACATCACCGATTTGGCCAACTACACACAACACACCAGTACAGACATTATAAATTGGGAGGGCTTCATCCCCTAACTAAATATACTAACTCTGAGATCTCAATACAGTGGGGAAAATGGCAAATTCACAGCGACAGCCGACTGATTTTTTTTCCCTAGGAAAAAAATCGGTGATCTGCCCGTTCGGTTACCTGTGAGTTCGACACAAGCGTCGATGAAATGGTATTTGCATTTCAGTTCCTTCGATTTGCTAATCTAGACCCGTATATTAAGGTTAAAAATAAATGTATTTATTTTTATAACAGTACATTAAGAAGCTGTGCTGCTGCAGAAATTTAATTTTATAAAAGCAGTTTATTAGTAAGGCTGTGCCTGCATTAAGTTTAAGTTTCATGATACGTAAAACAGGGAAACTCATCAGAGTATATTTTTGTACGGCCAGCTTCATGAGATAAGCAAACAAAGCCTTGGAGTTGCTGCTTACTGCTTCCTTCCAGCAGCTTAAGTATGTGAGAAAATGTACCGTGTGTGCCAGACCATTCCTTTCTCAACAGCTTGCTACATGATGAAATACATTGGATTGTTCTTTGCAGCAACTATGGTGAGAAGAAAAAAAATGTACATATTACATATGTAAATATTAGAATGACTCAGCAAATATAAAATCTGTAAGATCATGGCTTTGTTAGGCTAGCTGACTCTTCTGTCCAGGATGAGAACTGCAAACAAGTTATTTTAGTTATATCTTTGCCTGGCTGTATTGACATGACAGACAGACATTTTTGGCTGCTGGGAGTCCCTGCCAGCATGCTTCACTTTCTCTCACGCTGCTTGGCAGTACTTTTTAATAAAAATGCTTTAGTGTGCAAGTGCTATATTAATAATGTATTTAAACTATTTCTGCTGATGTCCTCATGTTTTCTGTTCTATCTCTGCTGTCTGTACTGTGATTAGAATTCTGAGACAAGGTAACACGGTAATTAGTGTCAAACCTACGTTACCAGGAAAGGGTATATATGTATCCCTTGTGTCTTTAGTATGCAAACAGTACAGCCATGCATTTTGCAAATACCACAGAGCAATGGAAAAGCCAAAACACAGTGAAGTGAATTACTAATGATCCTTCCCTAGCCTTGAACTTGGGTACTTATGTGAGCCATATGAAGACGTATGCAGAAACAGGCAAATATGTAGAAACAGAAGTGGTAACAGTGACTGGAAGTTTGAACTTAGTCACAGTCAACTTTTTAGTTTTGAAAAATCTAAAATGGATCTCCACAGAAGCTGTGCCAAATAAGTCTGCCATGGGGCATTGGCGGCATACCAATAAAGGGTGGGACTGACCTAACTTCAACTGTGTACTCTGATGAAATAACCTCACTTACCAAAATGTTGCAAGTCAAGCTGAATCAGCTCTCTTTGCTGAAGTGGAAATGCCACCCCCAGCAGGTTAGAAGAGGAAGGACAAAAGGGGGGGGGGTCATGTGCATAGTCAATACTGTTTCTTTTGTGGGGTAAGGATTTGCCTCATTTTCCCTATCATGGTATCACCTCAGCTACCTCTCCAGACTTGCTTTTTATAAACTGAACTGCTCTGCTTTAACCTGTTTCTTACAAAGAGCTACTGCCTAGTAAAGTTGTTCCTATCAGATCCCTGAAGAGGCACAGAAAACAGTTTTTTATAGTTTTGTTCTAGGATATGGTTCCAGACTACCAAGACAGTATCCCTTATAAATGGGCCTACAGGTCAGATGACTCAAGGCTTCTCAGCTTTCTTTCCTATGTATTTCTGGATAGGAGGAATAGGAGAGCAAGATTTGTCCATGTTGGCCATTATGAGCTTCATGATTTCATCAAATGAGAGGTCCTCCAGGGAGCAGCCTGAGTAAAGGAGTCCCTGTCTGCTTTAGAAATAATGGCCTCATACTCTTTAAAGAAACATAAAAGGTAAGGAATCCTGTGATCTGAATTCATTATGGTGAGGGCTTACACATAACATCATACAAGGATGAAAGTAAAACCAACAAGTGCAGGGTGCCACAAAACATGAAGTCTGTATGTCAGGCCAATCAATGACATCAGGCTGTATTCTGCAGGCTTATGACCCTGAAAACTCAACTCGGCCACCATGCACACAGCAGATATTTGCATTTTTCCTCGTCTTTTTTTTTTTTTTTTTTTTAACTCCACCAGACCTAACCCAGTGGTCCCCCTACCAGTGCCCAGTCAGCCCATTTTTTCTCCCAGTGTGAATGAGACAGGTTTTTCCAGGCTTGGGACAACAGCCCTCCAAGCAGGCTCCCAACTCAGAAAGTCTTAGCCATCTACTCATTCCCATGGGAGGCAAGAGCTGAATTCTAGGGAGAAGGCCAAAAACCTACACCTAATGGAGTTCCTCTCCCTTCCTAAGCCTTCCCCTCATGCATCCTGTTTTACTAGCTGTGGCTGCTTTGGTGAGGAGGAGATGTGCAGGCTTCCCTACTCCCCTCCCAAACTCAACACAATATGCACTGTTAGCGGCTAGAGTCAGCATGACCTCTTCCGTTTCGATCATCTGCTGGTTTGTCAGCAGGGGTCACCAATGCACTGGGTCTTGTTGCCTCTCTCATGCCAGAATGAGTGAACTAGCACTGCAAATTCAGGCTCATACACCAATCTTCCACTGAGTCCCTTAGGCAAATGAGCAGCTAAATGAACAAAGACTGCCGGGTCACAGTCAAGGCTTAATCCCTCCAAACCACGTGGCCAAGTAAACAATTGCTTGATGGGTAGGGCTTTCTCCAAAAGCACTGGCAGAGAAAGTACAGTTTTGTACCTACCATAAATGTAGATGTTCGAATGTTCACCCTGCTGCAGTCATCACACTTGGGTTATCCTGTCGTCAGGTGGTCCTGCAGTAGGCCGGAATTCCAAAGTCTTGGTCCGGCGTTGGTTGCTGTTGCCTTTTCCCTGACATCAGTGCGCCAGGGGTATATATATAGTGCAACCGACGCCATTTTCTTCAGTTTTTCTTGCCCCAGATGTCAGGTGCCCCCAAAAAGGTGATCAGAAATTAGTACCAAATGGAGTAACCTCTGCCCAAACACAAAATCCCTTCAGTTATAAGCAAATACATCATTAAGGTATTGAAGAGATTTAGCCAGTAGATCAGAGGGGATGGAGGGAGGGTAACCTGGACTGCAGCAGGGTGAACACTCGAACATCTACATTTATGGTAAGTACAAAACTGTACTATGTTCATCGTGTTACCCTGCTGCAGTCATCACACTTGGGTTGAATCCCAAAGCTAAGGAAGGGGGGAGGTATCATAGAGGGTTAGTGGAGGCTATAAGGCCCTGCAGAACTGCAGTGGCGAAGCCCGCCCTGGTCTTAGAGTAAAGAGGTAAGTGATAGTGTTTTGTAAAGGTGTGAACTGAACTCCAAGTTGCAGCTTCTAAAATCTCCTTGGTTGGAACCCCCCTTAGAAAGGCTGTAGAGGTAGCAATTGCCCTGGTGGAGTGGGACCTAATGGTAGCAGGGACTGGTTTCCCATGATGAGTATAGCAGAAATGTATGGAATGACCTATCCCATTTAGAAATGGTTTGCTTTGATATAGCCTTCCCTTGAGTAGCTATAGCATAGGATACAAAGAGCTGGTCAGATTTTCTGAAAGTCTTAGTTTTGTCCAAGTAGTAACGAAGTTGCCTGTAAATGTCCAAGGAATGCAGGAGTCTCTCACCTTTGTTCTGTGGATTTGGGAAGAAGGTGGGTAAGTGGATGGTTTGATTTAAAGCCACACTGGAAACCACCTTAGGCATAAAGGAAGGATTAGTTCATAGAGAAACTCTGTTTTGATGAAAAATGAGGAAAGGTTCCACTGCCATTAATGCCTGTAGTTCTGAGACTCTTCTAGCTGAAGTTATGGCTAGGAGCACGGCAGTCTTCCATGATAGGAACTGAAGGTCTGCAGAGAAAGCTGGCTCAAAGGGAGGCAGTGTTAGTTTTTCCAGAACAAAATTGAGGTCCCATGTAGGTGTAGGAGCTCTCCTGGGTGGTCTAATGTTTTTTGCTCCTCTGAGAAACTGCCTTAGAAGAGGATGTGAAAATAAAGGTGGATCCGTGTTGTAGTGAGCTGAAATAGCTGAAGCATGGATTTTAATGGAGGAGAAAAAGTCCTTTGTGCAACATCTCAGCTAAATACTGTAGAATGTGAGGCATGTGAGGCTGAATTGTGTCTTGGCCTTTAGCTTGGTTCCAGGCACAAAACCTTTTCCATTTGTCCGAGTAAGCCTTCCTGGTGCTTGGCCTCCTGGCTTCCAGAATAACATCCAGAACTGCTTGGGAAAGAGGAGCTGGTTGTATATTTAGTTGATTTGCCATGCAGCCAGATTTAAAGTTTTGAGCTGGCTGTGAAGAATCTGGTTGTTTTGTTGTGTGAGCAAATGGGGAATTTGAGGTAATATCCATGGTGGGCTGTGGGCCATATTGCTGGCGTGGCCAGTCTGGGGCTATGAGAATCAGTCGTGGTCTCTCCTTTTTGACTTTCAGAAGAACCTTTGTGAGGAGAGGCAATGGAGGGAAGGCATATACTGTCAGGTTTTTCCAACAGAAAGAGAGTGCGTCCACTTTCCAAGCTTGATGGTGAAACGTCCTTGTACAAAATTTTGTTAGTTGATAGTTTTGAGGACTGACAAACAGGTGTACGTCTGGAAGGCCCCATTTTTGAGTTATCATTGCAAATATTTGTGGATCTAGTTTCCACTCGTGGGGATCCTTGATGTTTCTGCTGAGGTCGTCTGCCAATGTGTTCTTCTGTCCTGGCAGGAATTGAGCTTGCAACTGAACTTGGTAAGCCAGAGCTGTGTTCCATAAGATCATTGCTTGCCTGCACAGAGGGTAGGAATGTGTACCCCCTTGTTTGTTTATGTACCACATTACTGTGGTGTTGTCCGTCTTTTACTGCAAGTTGTCCTGGATGTAATAGATCCTTGAAGGCTGTCAGAGCTTTCTGTACAGCTAGCATCTCTTTTTGATTTATGTGCAGATTTATTTGATCTGCAGTCCATAGGCCTTGAATGCATTGCCCTGCCATGTGTGCCCCCCAGGCATAATCTGAAGCATCTGTTGTGATAGTTTGCCTGGCTGGGGGTAAGGTGAAAGGCTGACCCTTGTTGAGGTGACATGCCTGTGACCACCATAGAAGTTCCTGTTGTAGGCAGGGGATGAGAGATATCACTGTGTCCAAGCTGTGGCTGTGTTGAGACCATACGCTTTTTAGGTACCACTGTAATTTCCTCATATGCAGCTTTGCAAATGGTATTATTAGTATGCAAGATGCCATGAAGCCCAAAGCCTGCAGAATTTTTCTTGCAGTTAATTGGGTCTTTGTTGTCATTGTCCTGAAATATTGAGTCAGTTGTAATTGCTTGTCTGGCGTAAGATAAGCCTTCTGGGCCATTGTATCCAAGCTGGCACCCAGGAATGTCATTTTTGTGAGGGTACTAGTTTTGACTTCTTTTCGTTTACTGTGTACCCCAGGCAGTTTAGTAGATGCTTTACAAAGGCCAGATGATGTAAGAGAATGTCTTTGCTTTCTACTTGGATGAGGCAGTCGTCCAGGTATGGATATATTTGAATTCCTCTTTGTCTGCAGTATGCAATTACTGGTGCCAGACATTTTGTGAAGACTCTGGGCGCAGTACATAAGCCAAAGGGCAGTGCGGAGAATTGGTAATGGGTTGAACCTGCAATGAAACGGAGGTATCTTCTGCAACTTTGTCTGATTGGGACATGCAGGTATGCCTCCTTGAGGTCCAATGTTACTAGCCATGCTTCCTTGCCCAACATGGGAAGTAGCTGCTGTAGAGTTAGCATCTTGAATTTGGGTACTTGTAAGTAAGTGTTTAGAATTGAAAGGTCCAGAATTGGTCTCCAGGCATTGTCCCTTCTGGGAACTAGAAAGAGTCTTGAGTAAAATCCTTGACCTTGCTCTCGAGTAGGTACCAGTTGAATGGCTTTCATGTCCATGAGAACTGTAATTTGCTTTTGTGCCTCTGCCCATTGATTTTGTGGCAGGTTTGGCATTCCTCTTTTCATTGGCAAGGTGTGAAAGTGGAATCTGTATCCTCGTAAAATTATGTCTAGGACCCATTTGTCCTTTGTGACAATGTGCCAGTTGTCTGCAAAAAGTGCGAGTTTTCCCCAAGGGGCTGCCAAGAGAGTATTGCTTGGCCAGATGAGGTGCAAGTCATTGAGTTTGCCTTCTGGTGGATTGAGACCTGTCTTCTCCTCCCTTTTGTGTTGTAGTGCCCCATTGGCGAGGATTATACTGGGCTTGTGGTTGTCCTCTGCCCCTTGGGCGTCTGTATTTACCCCTCTGTGGTCTGTCAGTAGCTGGAAAGGACCAATTTTTTGTTGGTCAGTTTCTGCTGAAGCGAGGGGGTTGTACCTGTAAGAAATCTTTGACTGTCTGCATAGATTTTGCCTTATCCTCCATTTTCTTTAAAACTTCTTCTGCTTTAACTCCAAAAAGCACATCCTGCTGTAAGGGAGCATCTAGTAATTTTGCTTTAACATAATCAGGTACAGTTTGTTCCTTTAACCAAGCATGCCTACGTATAACAGACCCAGTGACAGCTGCTCTGCAGAAGGCCTCCAAAGAATCAAACCCACATTGTAAGGTATGTTTGAACACCTGCTCAGTGGCGTGCAACAGATCCTGTACTTCTTTCAATTCAGATTGTTGAGGGAGAGTGGTTATTCTTTGCTTTAACTGAGAGATTAGGAATTGCTGATATTTAAGCATGTGAAATTGGCAATTCAGTGCCCTCATAGCTAGTGTGGCTGAGGTGTAAACCTTTTTCCCCCACCGGTCTAGCGCTCTGGAATCCCTCTCAGAAGGTACTGGGTTTTAAGCCATTGAAGCCTTAGCCCCC
Source organism: Protopterus annectens (assembly GCF_019279795.1). Classification (NCBI taxonomy): domain Eukaryota; kingdom Metazoa; phylum Chordata; order Ceratodontiformes; family Protopteridae; genus Protopterus; species Protopterus annectens. The sequence continues at coordinate 36,060,574 of NC_056735.1, forward strand.
CTGGGACCCTAGGAGATGGTCTCTGGGTCAGCTGCAGGGCTTTTGTAAAGAAATTTGTGGGAATCAGGCACTCTATAGTATCTGTCAGGCTTAGCCGGAGCAGGAGGTAGAGAGTCTGGGTTCAAACTGGATTCTAAATAAACATCATCCACTATGTCCAAAACTGGTGGGATGGCAAGTGGTCTGTGTTGGGGGAGTAAAAGAAACTCTCTGAGCCTTTTCTTCGAGTCAGAGTAGTCCTGACCTTCCCAGTGAAAATGTTCCCTCATAGTGTGTAAAGTTTCCCCAAAGGAGTAGTCTTCAGGAGGAGAAGCTGAGGGAATAAAGTCCTCAGCATCTGAATCTTCATAAGGAGAGAAGGAATAATCTTGGTCCTCAGAGGAGTCTGAAGAAATGGACACTTGTTCAGAGGATGCATTATCTTCCTCTTGTCTAGGCCTTTTGTCAGGAGGGTGCTGGGAACCCCTGATTAAAGAAATCAAATCTTCAGCCATTTTGAGCATTTGTTTCTTTGGCATGGGGCCTTGAACAGGAGACTGAAGTGCAGTCCTTTTAAATTTAATAAGAGTCTTCGACTTAGAAAACGTTTTAATTGTGAGAGTCGTCTGTCTGAAAACGCCTTCAGAAACCGATGGCGTTTCTGTAGCACCAACGTCTTTTGTAACAATGTCATCGGAAAGGCCTGAACTAAATGGCTGCGTCGGCCTGGTGCCTTCCGCCACAATTTCTGTAGCGGTCTCGGGTTCCAGATCTGCGGTAGTCAGGGGCTGCATCGGAGCCTCACTGAGGACCGGAGAACCGGAAACCATATCAGCCGAGGCCTCGGAGTCTGGCTTAGGCCTGGGCTGTCTTGTCCTTATCCCTGCGTTTTTTGTGCACGCCGGTAGTCGGTTGCTCTGATGGCATGGTGTAGTTAAATTTCCTACCGAAGTAGTGTCGTGCAAAATCAAAGCGTCTTTTAATAGTACGCTTATTAAACCTAGCACAAAACCTACAAGAAGTGATGTCGTGGTCTGGGCCTAGGCAAGGTATGCAATAAGAATGGAAATCCTTATGAGGTATTTGCTTCCCACAAGAAATACAATTGTTAACTTTTTCTGACATCGGTCTGAGGCAAGAAAAGTTTCCCCAACGGGGTGAAGACATCGGTCTGAAATTCGAATTCGAAAATCTCATAGTGTTAGCAATATGCACCACACTACGTTATGCAGATATTTATAAATGTTGCGGCTGAACTTAATATCGTGCTGTTTTGAGTTAATCTAGGTGGGCTGGTTACGCTGTTAGATATATTAGTGCATACACACTAGTTTCAAATTGAATTAAATGTATTAAGTGTTGTATTTTAAAAGTTCTTAAATGCTTAAGATGTTTCTGAGATGCATTTTTAGATGTTTTTAATGTGTTAAATTCATGTATAACAAATTTACTAAGACTTTATGAAAGGAAGATATATGGTGAGAAGTATTGTATTACTTTAAAATCATGATTGGCTAAGTGCTTTTAATTAAGCTAATTAGATATTTGCTGGCTGATTTATTTCTCTTTACTGATTAATGCATACTATATAAAGAGAATCTTATCAAATTTTAAATAGATCTGATGAAGCGTGCATGGTGCACGTGAAAGCGCTCATCTTTGTTTTATTTTATGTGTTCGTTGGAATAAAGTAAGACTTTTTCATCCATTGGACTTCTCGTGGTGTATCCTTACAGTTTCATTTACCGTAACGTTGTGTTTTATCTATTTGCTGAAGGATACTTTAGGAGAGTTAGCGGTATTGTTTTATACACAAAATCTCAGGAGTCGGCCGACTGGCACCTGCGAACTGCTTCTGCTTCGGGCACCGCGCGGCAAGAAAGACTTAAGAAAATGGCGTCAGTTGCACTATATATACCCCTGGCACACTGACGTCAGGGAAGAGGCGACAGCAACCAACGCCGGACCAAGACTTTGGAATTCCGGCCGACTGCGGGACCACCTGACGACAGGATAACCCAAGTGTGATGACTGCAGCAGGGTAACACGATGAACATCAACCCAGAAGCCTCACTCAAATGGGTCTGAAAGACTCTGGTGGTCATAGGGGGAAGTCCAGATAGTGTAGACATCATTCTAAAATACGTCACCCCCTGACTAGGAAGTCACGACTCCACTTTGCAGAATTGGACTGGCTGTATTTGAGGATTCAGCTGATCAACACGAGTCGGGCAGTGTCAGCAACCTGAACTGCACTCATGGGAGGGGGGGTTGGTTGGTACCTACAGGTGTAACTCTATACAGATCCCCATTATATACTAAAGGGGAGGAATGGTGTGGGCTTAGCTTCTCTCTACTGAAGGACAAAATCATTAATACTGCAAATGCTTTGTTGCAAATTTTGAAATACAAAATTTGATAGCATCACTGATGTAAATTCATAGTGTCACTGTGTATTTTATTACTACTATATAAAAATGTGTATGTTACTAGTTACATTACTATCTTAGCAGCATCTGTTTTATTTATAAACTGAAATTTGTTTCACTTACTATGCAACTTAGATGTTCTTTTCCTAATTTTTGCTCAACACTTGCTTTTTGGAACTAAAAGCTTCATCTGTTTTGAAAAGTGTTTTGTGAAAGCACTATAACAAAAGGTGTCCTGAGCTCCTGTTAGGTCCAGAATTTTGTTTTATAAATCTGTTTAGCACAAGAAAGGCTAGGCTGCGATCAACCCTCCCAAGCTTTAATCCTTGTTAACAGTTCTCTTACTGACGTGGAAATGTGTGATGGACCCTTCCACCTACCCCAGAGTAAGAAGCCCTCAACCACGTCCATCTGTGTGGTAGCAAGCTGCCACTCCAATCTGAAGTGGTGCTTAAAGCAGTGCTTGGCCCTGGGCTCCTTCCAGAGACAATAAAGGTAATGAAGGTGGGGAGTCTTGGCTGGTAATCTGACAGTCACATGGACAATAAGAAAAAGGATTATTTTATCATTACAGCTAGGTGAAGCCTCCAGCTGTTTCTGCAGTTACATTCTATTGATGCCTCTAGGTGTCTAATATTGTTTGCCCATATTTGTATTAATAATTCAGAACCATGCTACATACAAAATTAAAATATTTCATCTTAAAACTTACAAAATGGCAAGCACAACTGTAGTAATATTTGACCTCTGTCCAGTTCAGGTAAAGATAAATTAATTGTTGTTTATATAACATTTATTTATATTGTTATAAATTTCATGTTTTTCTAAATCTCTCAGCGACTAAGTAGCACAGACACAACAGCTCAGTCTCATATGAAAGTTCTTAGTTGTTTGAACAAAATGCTACTGACACTGTATGTGTAACTTCAGTGGTTGCTGAGATATTATAAGTTGTTTATAAAATATTACAAACTTAATACTGTAGTTATTAGGTCACTGTGACTTATAAAATCCAGTTTAAGTCTTTGAACCTAAAGAATATTAGCACTACAAAAACAGTTTCTGCTACAGAGCTTGCCATTTACACTTAATTTTGTAACCCCTATGGCTCCTGAGATATGAACATTTGTTTGAAATGTGAGGACATAATTTGATCTATCATACAGTTTAGGCTCCACCCATTGGAAGTTACAGTGCAAACTTCCAGAGCGCTGTTGAAAGGAATGAGTTAAGAAAGTGAATAAGGTGCTGAAATAAGTTTAGTGTGGAGTGTTCGTATATGGCCTTTGCTGACGAAAACAGCATATAGAATGCAAATCAATTACTTCTTGGCACAATACAATGATGCAAAATATTAACCCATTCTTGGAAGAAGTGGTCTCTGAACTCTATGATGCTGACAGCAGGCTTACCATAATGAATTCACAGAAGTTAAAACAGTGTCTACTATTTAGCCTAACACAATGATCATGCTCAATTCATTCCTCTGAGGGGGTGTGACATTATCTCTATGTAGCGATCACCACGGCAGTTGACAGAGTTTTTATTCTTATTATATAACTTAACCCCAATCCCTAGCAGCTGATGTGATATCACCAAAGTGAAATCCTACTATACATTCCTCCATGCATCTTTAAACATATGAGTGGTAACGGTTACTGCACAAACACAACCTGGCACAGCCAATCCCAAGTCCCTGGTTTATATGCTGCTTGCTCCATGCTCATCCTACAGCAGGTGTCAACATTGTAGTAAATGGGACCATTTCCCACTAGGATGATCCTGTACCAGCCACTCAATCATATCCTCTCCTTCTGGCTGTGACAGAACCTGGGTCATTGATCGGTCTCAGTAATTTAGGTCCCAGTTTGAGTTTATCCCCATGCAACATACGGCCACCTAATTTAAGAGGTTTACTTAGCTGATTACTCAGAGTAACTCAAACAAATTTGCCTACCTTTTCTGACCAATCCTGTGGGCTCTTGCTGCTGCTTGTAGATCATTCTGAGGATTGAAATCACTGTCGAAGAATACAACTGTATCTGCAGCAGTCAGGTTCATTCCAACACCACCTACAAATAAAGTGCTTACAATAACACGTGTGCAGAACAAGATGGCATGGCTACTTACAAACTTTTGCAATGTAAATTTGATTCACCAGATGACACAGTGATTAACAGTTGTGAAGAAGCTTACAAAACAGATGTTCGAGTACATCACTGCTGCAGTAGTAATTAATACTCCATGTCTGGTCCAATGTCCAGAGTTCAGTACCCTTCCCTCTCCAGATCAGGAGGACTTCTGCTCCTTAGGAATATCCATATGTACCCTGTAAAGAATCAGCATCCATCCATGTCATGTTAGAGTTTTTCTGGTCAGGAGTCATGTGGGTTAACTGCCCTACTTGATCCAGGTCAGTGCTCTATACAGCATAAGACAATACACCTATGGACCTTTTCTGGACAGGAATTTAAAGAAAAAGGGTTCTCCAAGTCTATTCAGACTTGAACAGGCCTGAAGCTCCGAAAAACGGAAGAAGGACAAGGGGTAGTTACAAGCACCTAGGGTACCCCATCCCTGGGATACCAAAGGAAGAGAACAGGGGAAGATGGAAGGAAAACCCAGTACTACCAACAGTGATCTACTCAAACATCTATTATGGTAAGCTAATTGCACTATGTTTTTATACAGATACCTGTTGCAGTAATAACTACTATTAGAACAATTCCTTCAGCTCAAAAACAATGGGAATGAAATAACTGGTTAATCTGTTCCACAACAAGCCTTGCATAATGGAAAACACAAACCCAGGATTTGCTTTGGAAGCAACAGCTAGACTGTAGTCCTTACAGAAGGTATAGACCGAAGACCAAGCAGATGCCACCAGAATAAAATGAGAACTCACCCCCCCCAACACACACATGAAAGGCCACAGTGGTTGATGTACCTGTAAAGTCGTGTGCTCTCACAGATCCTTGTAATTTCTTCCTATGACAAGAATAACAAAATGTAATACAATGGACAAAGCCAATCTAAAATTGTTTGCTTGGAGACTGGTTTACCTTTCAACCCTGCTTTCTTCCCGGTTGCAAAAGAAAAACCTGCTGATCCAAAGTTATGATGTCTTTGGCCATAACTAGATAATGCATTGGTTGTCTGTGAATGTCTATGGAGTGTAGCATTCTATCCCCCCTTTTCTGTGGTCTAAGAAATAAAACATGCAAGTGCATAGTTTTGGTGGGAAAGAACTCATCAGTATCTACTTTTGGCATAAAGGAAGTGTGAAAAACTTGAAAGGATTTTCTGTACAAAATGGCCTGTAATTATGAAATCCTTCAAGATGAGATGACAGCAAGTTGCAGAGCAGCTATCTAAGTTAAGTGTTTAAGGGAACCAAGGAAGAAGGTTTGAATGGAGGCTGGGGTAAGGTTTTCCAAGACATAATTCAAGCCTCATGGCAGAACAGCCTTCTAAGTAGTCTCAAATGTACAACTCCCTTAAGGAAGAACTAAACAGTACTAAAACATACAGTGAGAGCCTGCTATCATGGCTGGGCTGTTTCCCATCATCTCTCTGGCCAGCCTGATAGACATGGGCATCCAAAAGCAATGTAGCAACTGTCTTATGTATGCTGACAACCACTTACTCCTGAAACAAATAAATACTTTATGTGAGAGATGTACTTACACTATGAAACTGGTGGCAAGACTCTCACATAAGGAGAACTGAATGCTAAACAGTTTGTCAGTAAACACACATCCCACACTAAATAACGAAATGACACAAACACACATATGCTTATCAAAACATCAGAGGCCTCCAAAATGGAAACTACTTGCACACACAATGCAAAAGACAACAAAAAACACTTAACACACACACCAATGTCTCAACAGATAAGCCTATAAGGCATAATACCACAAAACCTAATGTTCTGGTCATAGGTGACTCCATTTTGAGACACACGGATGTTCCCCTCACCAGGCTGGATAAGGAGCAAGCTACGGTTAGCTGTCTGTCATGTGCCAGGATCCATTAAGTCACTCAGCCACAATTACTGGTATAACTCAGTCATGGTCCATCTTGGGGTAAATGACTTAAGACATACCTCACTTGGCTACATGGAGACATGACTGAGTTCTCAGATTGTGTTACAGACAGGTATATGCCCAGTCTTAAGGAGCATTCTACCTACTCCAAGGATGATGCCACAATACAAACAAAAAGTGATTGACTAAAAATTGGCTTAGCTTCTGGTGTCAGTCCAAGGGATCCAATACCTGTCAGCCTAAGAAAACATGGTCGACAGGCCACACTGCTTTGCTAGAGATGATCTGCATCTGTCTCCTCTAGGCTTTCCGATACTGGCAAAGGCATTAGCTACCCCTATTGTGCTTTTCTTAGGCAGTGTCAAAATAACCAATCTCCCAGCATAACAAAATCCTCTCTAGATAAACTCAAGGTACTGCTGCTTAATGTCAGGAGTCTAAATAAGAAACTGCACTCCCTGGAAGCACTCCTCACTTTGTAAGATGCTGATGTCTGTGCACTCACTGAGACATGGTTCAAAGGTGCGGAAAACACACTAGTCATGCAGGCCTACAATGCCTTCCATACATCCAGACCACAAACTGAGCATGAAAGAACCAAAGTAAGAGGTGTATCCATCGTCATTGAGGGTAAGTACACCTAGAGACTGGTCAAACAGTACAACTTTCTTGAGTTACTCCATGTCCAATTAAGTTTATGCAAAGCACCCTACCACATCATTGCTAGCTATAGGTCTCCCACCATGAACCAAGAAAAGCACATCACATACCCGGACTTAGTGGAGTCACTTGCCATACAGCCCAACACCTTACTCATGGATGGTTTTGATTGTCCCACCATCGACTGGAAAATATACATGACCACGAACATGCTGGCTCAGAGGGTCTTGGATTTTGTCAAAGCAAATGCTCTGGAACAGCTAGTCAGCACACTCACAAAAAGCTCAAATGTCCTGGACATAGTACTCACTAACATGGGAAAGTACTGCACCCCCCCACCCATGTGACGTCCTCCTTGGTAAGATCGGATCATAAATCAGTGTCGTTCAATGTAATTATAAGACCAGATACCCCATCAAGCTCAAAAACTCTTAAGAATTTTTCAAAGACAAATTACCTCCTACTAAGTGATGGTATAAGTTTCAAAGCCCTCTCGAACACAGACTGTAAAAATTGATAAGACTGTATTATACTGGAATTAACTGGAAACAACTGAAATGAGGCTGGAATGAATGTCTTTATTTGTTAATCAGCAAAACTTGTGCTGACCAGTCTCTCCTTTATGGGCCAAGTCTTCTTGTACTTTTTAGAATGCATTCTGCACATGCTGTAGTTTGGTTAAAAATGCTTTATTAGATGTAAACAATATCCAAATACTGTTGCTAATAAGAGTGCTGATAAACAATAACTGTAGAAATTCAGGAACGCTGGATAACAGTAACAAAGCTGATAAACAATAACAGTCTGTAGAAATTCTGGAACGCTGGATAACAGTAAAGTACAGTTGTGTACGCTTACCATAAATGTAGATGTTCGAGTGTATTCACTGTTGCAGTCATCACATTAGGGTCATCTGCTTGCAGTAGCCCTCAGTTGGCCTGATTAACAGTCTTGGGCCTGCGTCGGTTACTGTCTCTTCTTCTGTGACGTCAGGTCGTCAGGGGTATAAAACATGCAGCCGACACCATTACATCAGTTTTGCTTGCCCCAGATGTCAGGTGCCCCCCTAATGGGAAGCAATTAAATCTATAAATATACAAGGTTATACCTACAACAAAAAAGCAAATACACCAAAAAGCTTTTAAGCATAGTAAAGGAGAGAAGAGGTATAGCCAAAAGAAGTCAGTGGGCTGGAGGGAGGGTAACCAGGACTGCAACAGTGAATACACTCGAACAAATACATTTATGGTAAGTGTACACAACTGTACTATGTTCTTCGTGTTTCACTGTTGCAGTCATCACATTTGGGTAGATTCCCAAAGCTAAGAATGGGAGGAGGAATTTAGATAGCATTAGGACCAGCTATAAGGCCCTGCAAGACTGCAGTGGAAAAGCCAGCTGTGGATTTTGAGAAAATTGGCAAATGGTAATGCTTGGTGAAATTATGTACAGAACTCCAGGTAGCAGCTTCTAGGATGTCCCTGGTAGGTACAGCTCTGAGAAAGGCTGTAGAGGTAGATGCAGCCCTGGTTAGATGAGGTCTGATCCCCTGTGGGATAGGTTTTCCATGGTGCTTATAGCAGAAATTAATGCAATGGCCTATCCACTTAGAAATTGTTTGCTTTGAAATAGCCTTTCCCTCTGTCCCTGCAGTAAATGCCACCAGCAGTTGTTCAGATTTCCTTTGAGGTTTAGTCCTGTCCAAGTAGAATCTAAGTTACCTGTGCACATCTAAGGAGTGCAGTATCCGTTCCCCTTTGTTCTGTGGAATAGGAAAGAAGGGTGGCAAATGAATGGACTGATTAAGGGCCACACTGGATACCACCTTGGGCATGAAAGAGGGATTGGTCCGGAGGGACACCCTGTCCGCATGAAAGATGATGAAAGGCTCCACTGCCATAAGGGCCTGTAATTCAGATACCCTTCTTGCTGGAATGATTGCTAAAATGAAAGCTGTTTTCCAAGAAAGGAATTTTAAATCTGCAGTAGCAGCTGGCTCGAAAGGAGGAAGGGTGAGTTTCTCCAATGCAAAGTCAAGGTCCCAGGCTGGAGTTGGAGCTCTCCTGGGTGGTCTTAAATTCTTGGCCCCTCTAAGGAACTGCTTGAGCAGTGGATGAGAGAAGAGGAGAGGTTCTGTGTTACAATGAGCTGAAATGGCTGAGGCGTGAATTTTTATTGAGGAAAAAGGCAGGCCCTTGTGAAGCATCTCAGTTAAGTATTGTAAAATCTGAGGTAAATTGGGCACTGCTGTACTCATTCCTTGAGACTGGTTCCAGGCACAGAATCTTTTTCATTTTTCAGCATAAGATAATACTAGGCCTCCTTGCCTCTAAAATGATATCCATCACTGGTTTACTGAGGGATGGTAAAGGAGAGATTAGGTAATTAGCCAGGCTACTAGGTTCAGTGTTTGAAGCTGAGGGTGCAGACTCTGGTTCTCCTGCTGAGACAGCAGGGTAGGAGTCTGAGGCAGGTGCCATGGGGCCAACAGTGACACATTGCGCAAGAGGTGGTGTTGGCATGGCCAGTCTGGTGCAATCAAAATCATCCTTGGTTTGTCTTGCTTGATCTTTAGTAGTACCTTGGAGAGCAGAGGCAGAGGAGGAAAGGCATAAACTGATAGGTTTTTCCAGCTGAAGGACAGAGCATTCACTTTCTAAGCTTGTCTGTGGGGAGTCCTTGTGCAGAATTTGTCCAATTGATAGTTCTGGTAGGAGGCAAACAGGTCTTTATCTGGGCTCCCCCATTTGATTGTCAACATGTTGAAAATCCTTGGTTACAATTTCCACTCGTGTGGGTCCAAGAGGTTTTTGCTTAGTTCATCTGCCAGTGTATTTGGTTTCCCTGGCAGGAATTGAGCTTGTAGATGCACTTGGTAGCTCAAGGCTGTGTTCCACAATGCCATTGGTAGTCTGCAGAGGGGGGTAAGAATGCGTACCCCCCTGCTTGTTTATGTACCACATAACAGTGGTGTTGTCAGTCTTTACCATTAATTGCCCTGGAAAAATGTGGTCCTTGAAGGCTGTCAGAGCATTCTGTACAGCTAACATTTCTTTTTGATTGATATGCAGGTGCATTTGACTTGGGTTCCATTTACCCTGAATGCACTTCCTTGCCAATTGAGCCCCCCATGCATAGTCTGATGCATCTGTTGTTAGGGTTTGGGTGACAGGGGGTAGTGTGAATGGTAGTCCCTTGTTTTGGTGGCAGGCCTCTGCCCACCAAAGGAATTCTAGGCGTAGGCAAGGTATGATAGGAATCATTGCTTCTAGATCCTGAGAATGTTGACACCATAGGCTTTTTAGACACCATTGTAATTTCCTCATATGCAGCCTTGCATATGGAATTAAAATAATGCAGGAGGCCATGAACTCCAAAGGTCGTAGTATTTGCCTTGCAGATAGCAGGGTTTTTGGGCCACTTGTTTGAAGTATGATGTCAAATGAATTTGTTTCTCTGGCGTGAGGAAAGCCATCTGGGAAGTTGTATTCAAGCTTGCTCCCAGGAATATAATTTAACAGGGCACCAGGTGTGATTTCTTTTTGTTTATGGTGTACCCCAGACAAGTTAGCACCCTTTGTACAAAGGCCAGATATTTCAAAAGTATGTTCTGGCTTTCTGCCTAAATTAGACAATTGTCCAGGTATGGGTATATCTGAATATTTCTTTGCCTGCAAAATGCAATGACTGGAGCTAGGCATTTTGTTAATACCCTGGGTGCAGCAGATAAGCCAAAGGGCAGTGCAGAGAACTGACAGTGCGTGTAGCCTGCTTTGAAGCACAGGTATCTTCTGCAAGATTCCCTGATTGGGATGTGCAGGTATGTTTCCTTTAAATCTAGTGTTGCCAACCATGCATCTTTGCCTAGCATAGGAAGCAACTGGTGAAGAGTCAGCATCTTGAATTTTGGAATCACCAAAAAGGTGTTTAGACAGGTCCAGGATAGGACGCCATGAATTGTCTTTTCTGGGTACTAGGAAAAGTCTCGAGTAGAAGCCTTGTCCCTTTTCCTCTTCTGGTACCAAATGAATAGCCCCTATGCTTAAGAGAGAGTACTTGCTTGTGGGCCTCTGCCCACTGATTTGGAAGTAGATCTGGCCAGGCTTTTGGAGATGGTAACGTGTGGAAGTGAAATCTGTATCCTTGGGACACTGTATTTAAAACCCATTTGTTCTGGGTAATGAGTCCCCAGTTCTTTGCATGAAGTGCAATCTTCCCCCCAAAGGGGCAGACAGTTTGAGAAGTGCTTGGAAGTTTTAAAAATAAGTCAGTGAGACAGTTTACCATTGGGGGGGGTTATTACTCCCAGATTTGGAAGTGGAGGCCCCCCCCACTGCTTAGTCCTGTGCGTCCCCTGGGACTGAAGCCTGGGTGCTCTGCTGGATCTGGGTTTGGACTGAGAAGGTCTGGAAGAGGCAGGAAAGGACCAATTCTTAGAAGGCCAATGTCAACTAAATCTCGGCGATTGTACTTGTAAAAAATCTTTACCAGTTTGCATAGATTTGGCTTTTTCCTCCATCTTTTTAAGGATGACTTCTGCCTTGTTGCCAAACAGGCGGTCCCGATTTAAGGAAGCATCCAGTAATTTTGCTTTAACATGATCTGGCAAGGACTACTTCTTAAGCCAAGCATGCCTTCTAAGTACAGACAAAGTTACAGCAGCCCTGCAAGATGCCTCTAGTGAATCAAAACCACATTGCAAAGTATGTTTACCAACTTGTTCAGCAGAATGCATTAAATCCTGTAAATCCTTATTTTCAGCACAGTCAGGAATCACCATCATTTTCTGTTTAAGCAATCCAATAATATGCTGCTGATACTTTAACATAGGAAACTGGCAATTCAAGGCCCTAATGGACAAAGTTGCAGAAGTGTATACCTTCTTACCACATCTATCCAGCGCCCTGGAGTCTCTATCAAAGGGGGTAGGATTTTTGGCAGCAGTAGCTTTAATGCCCTTGGGTCCCTGTGAAACGGTTTCAGGATCCGCAGTAGGATTTTTGAAAAGGAACTTGTGAGAGTCAGGAACCCTATAATATCTATCAGGTTTTCTGGGAGCAGGAGGTAAAGAATCAGGGGCCAAGCTAGATTCAGAAAAGGCATCGTCAACGATGTCTAGTACAGGAGGTATTGCTAAAGGCCTGTGCTGGGGCAGGAGTAAGAAATCCCGAAGCCTCTTTCTAAAATCAGAGAAATCCTGACTTCCCCAACGAAAATTCTCCCTGAGAGTATGCAAGGTTTCACCAAAAGATAAATCCTCTTGGGGGGGGGGGGGGGGCAGATGGCGGGAATAGAGTCCTCGGCATCAGAATCCTCATAGGTAGATAAGGGTAAATTCTGGTCATCAGAGGAAACAGAAATTTCAGAATCCTGGTCAGAAGTATCATAAGCAAACTCAGTCCTAGGTCTCTTAAAGGGGAAAGACTGGCTTTCCCTGATTAAAGTAATAAGATCTTCAGCCATTCTTATCATTTGTTTTTTAGGCATAGAGGCCTGACCATGTGGTCTGGGCGTCAGTTTTCTGGGCATGGTTCAAGTTTTAGGCCTTGAAGAAGATGGCGTCGGTTTAATATGCAAGTCAGTAGGCCTGAATTCATCCTCAGAAGCCAGTGCCTGCACAGAGGCTCCAGACCCATCCAAGGTAGAGACATCCGCAGGTTCCACAGCTGAAGCATCTCGTGGCATACCGGACTCCGAATGGGTCTCAGTAGAGACCTGCGAATCTGAAGTAGCGGGTATCAGGGGCTGTGAAAGCGCTTCACTGAGTACTGGCGGACTGGCTTAGGAAAAGCATCGTCGGCAGTTCTGGACCTAGGCAGCCTGTCTCTGTCTTTATCTTGGTGTTTTTTTGGAATGTCGATAGTCGGATGGTTTACTGAAGACATATCAAGATAATACCTAAATATTTAAAAGTGAAAATATGCCAAAGACGAACAGTTTGTGGTTTAAATAAGCCACAAAACCGACAGCGAGGTACATCATGGTCAGGGCCTAGACAAGGAATACAGTACAAATGAAAATCTTTATGAGGTATTTGCTTTAGACAAGAAATGCAATTATTTACTTTTACTGACATCGGTTTAGAGCAAGAAAAAGTTTCCCCAATGGGATACTTAGCTTTTAGTTGAAGACTTCGGTTCTGAAACTTGAAAATGAAAATTTCAGGAGTCGGCCAACCGGCACTTGCGAACTGCGTATGTTTCAGGCACCACACGGCAAGAAAGACTGATGTAATGGCATTGGCTGCATGTTTTATACCCCTGACGAACTGACGTCACGGAAGAAGAGACAGCAACCGACACAGGACCCAAGACTTTGTTAATCAGGCCAACTGAGGGCTACTGCAAGCAGATAACCTAATGTGATGACTGCAACAGTGAAACACGAAGAACATCAGTGCTGATAAACAATAACAGTCTGTAGAAATTCTGGAAAGCTGGATAACAGTAACACTGCTGATAAATATATCCAAAGTTTCTGCACATATATTTTGATTTTTCTGAATAATATCAACTGAAACAATCTTCTCCTCTTGAAGAGTATGGATATTTGACCTGACTTCTGTACCCAAACTCGAGTCTCTGCACTACAAAGACCTTTTACATATCAGTCCAAAAGCTAACTTAACCAACTCAAATGACTGTCTGAAGTATTTCATAATAAAACCAAAACCCTGTAATGTTTTACATGCCTCTTTAGCCTTGGTTTATAAGCCTTGTCTTGCAAGTGCCTCACAGTCTATTCTTCATCTGTGTGCAGGTACACATATCTTTCCCTTGAGAAAGGAGCATTCTATAGGTTCCCTTGAAACTGTTATTTCTGCACAGCTCATGCTTAGCCAGAAAGATCAGCTTTTCCTTTTTACTGAACAGTCTTTCCCTGAAACTGAATGCATACATGAAAACACAAGTCTGACTATATTTTCAGGCCTACTATTTTACTTTAATGTACTATAGTGAACTCACTAAAAATACCATGAGTTTAATGGACTCCTACGCAGAGGTGTATACCAATGCCCTGTATAGCCAATTAAGCAGTGTATAGAATCGGCTGTACCGGATGGGATTAAAGCAAGATCTTGCTGAAAAAACAAGCCACCCTGGTGGACCCCTAGTATAAATAGGCTATACAAGAGAAAGAAACTAATGTCCAAGAACAGGAGGGAATTGGCTCAGCAGATGAAAAAATCCCCTGCTAGTTTAAACAAACAAATTGGAGTTCTTCTCATGTCCTCCAAAGCTAATTACAAAGCAAAAATAGCTTCCCTAGCTAAGGATAATCACAAGACATTCTTTAACCACATCCAAAATCTAAAAGGGAATACCCACCTATGCACTGAACTGAACTGGTTGTGGACAGCACCACCCATCCTCAACTGGAGGTAATAGCCAACCTACTAGCTGACAGATTTGGAGCAAACTTCACCCCCCATGACTCCTCCAATCATCCCCCCAAAGTATACCTGCCATCATTCCTCAGCCTATTATCTTAGGACAGCAGGTCATCTCTGCGCTCTCCAAGGCCAAAAACACGGCATCAATGGGACCAGACAAGTTGCCTTTTAAACAACTTAAAACATGAACCAGAAGACTCACTTGGATCTCTGTTTAACTACAGCTTGTGAACTATGCTCTGATGGAAGGGAGGACAGCAACAGTAATCCCTATGCACAAAGGGGGACCATCAACTGCCCTTGGGAATTACAGGCCCATAAGCTTGACTAGTCACATCTGCAAGGCTATGGAAAGAATCATTATGGACCTTATTAACAAGGGCATAGGCAATCTCCAAACTCTAGACCCAACCCAGTTTGGATTTGTTAAAGGTATATCATGCCTGTTAAACATGGTTGACTTCTTCAAGAAAGTCACAAAGGCCCTGAATGAGGGGAAAGACAGTGCATACAGCCTACCCTGATCTAGCCAAGGCATTTGACACAATCCCCACTCGGTATTATAGAGAAACTCTCCCAATTGAGAATTAACCCTGACATTACCAGATGGGTAGCCAACTGTCTCACGAACAGGACACATACTGTCAAAGTGGCTGACTTCACCTCTAGCAAAAGACCAGTCACCAGTGGCATACCACAGAGTTCTGTGCAGGGCCCCTTATTGTTCAGAATTTATTTCTCAGAAGTCTAGGCAAACCTGGATGTCCTGTGGCTGACCAAGTTCATTGATTATTGCAAATTGGGAGCAATCACCGAGTCCCCCAACAATGTTAATATACTGCAGACAAGGTTAAGGCATACAATTCACCCCAGGGATCATGTCAGTCGCCCTGCTAGACAGGGGTCCAGGAAAGTAAATAATGTGGGAAGAAATATCCAGGGAATTGTTATGGCTAGGCTTGTATAGGCCCTAGGGCTGATAGCCTAGTACCAACCTATGAACAAATGATTGGTGCTAATGCCACAGAGTAAAGCTAAATTCAAAAAAATGTATCATTATTCCATGGAAAGCTGACATCTCTGCTAATTACATTATAGATAGCACTCCTCTAAGTGTAGACCCAGTGATATGTGATCTGGGTACTCAGCTTGATAGCAATCTGAACTTTGACCACCACGTATCCACAGGAGTAAGAAAATCCTTGTGTGTGTCACATAAGTAAAGTCATCAAATCTAGATCTAAGGATGTTACAATTCCATTACATTTGGCCCTCATCACACCAATAATCGAGTACAATGCTCCCTTTTGCATGTACCTCACCAGACACCTGCAACAACTGGAAAGACTACAGAGGTTTCTCACCAAGAAATTATTGGGTACACAAAACAAGTCTTACACAGAAATACTGAAAGCTCTGTCACTGTATTCTGTCTCCTACAGGTTGCTGAGGAGTAACCTATACCTGGCTTACAGGATAGTCTGACTCAGCCCTGTTGGAAATACTACACATCTGTAAATCAAACCGCACAAGGTTCACTCGCTCTAGGGATCTTAACCCAGCCTCTGCCATGAGCAGGTCATGCTGGAGAGATAGCTGCATCTCCCAGAGACTGCCACTTCTCTGGAACAAGCTTCCAATTCACGTGAAACAGAGGCCCTCCCTGACCAAGCTTCCAATTCACGTGAAACAGAGGACCTTCCCTGACTCTCTTCAAACGCACCCTAGATCAATGGATGGGTGACTGTAAATTCACTCCTGGGGTGGCACCCATGTCCCTCCTGGAAAAAGGAAGTCAGTATCAACTACTATTGACCCTTACCTCTGCGAACTTCACTCGCCTAACCACTGTTGGGGCAACTTGGGATAAATATGGTTAGGCTTGTAAGGGCTCTAGGGCTGTTTGCCTAGTAACCTTCTGTGAACCTATAAACAGACTGCAGTTATGGAAAAGGTAGCTGAAATGGCTGAGACATGTACCTTCACAGATGCATAAACTAGTCTCAATTCTAACAGCTCACTTAAGTACTGAAGGATTAAGGACAATGATACAGTGGTGGTGGTGGTGGGGGGGTGTCAGCTGTCCTGATTCTTGTTGTGACACTAGACAGAACACTTCTTACATTTGGCTAAACAAAACTTCCATGAAAAAGGCTAGACTACTCCAATGCATTTGCTTAGCTCTTAGAATGTTATGGCAATACAGTGACAGTCACTGTCACCGTAATATTCTGACAGATTGCTTGTATGTATGTATTTATTTTTTGTTAATTCCATTTGTAAGTGTCTCCTAACCTCCCACCCTTCTCTTATCAAAAAAGGTAGTTTTGTGGGGGTTAAGGGGACCAGAAGCCCCCACTTACAAATAGAACAAATGAAACATTCTATCTGTTGCTTTCCCTCTATAAAAAGAGATGCTAAACAGTCAGCTCTTTTACCATGGAGCCAAGATTCAGTGTAGCTCCAACAGCAGGACAGTACAGGAACTGGCAGTTACTTCTTTGAGCTGTGTTCCAAATGCCCTGCATCTGGAGGTCTCCTGTGTGGGATCCCCATACCAGGACTAATGCATATTTGGTTCAGGAATAAGTGTGGGATGACTGTTTGAAGGATATCCCTATGCTCAGTCTAACCTGGCTGAAATACCATTCTAGCTCCTGCATGTTGTAAGGTAGCAGAAGCCTCACAATCAGCAAGGATGAGTGAAGGTATCACTGGAGATTTGTAATGTATATCCTTGCCAAGGGGACCATAAGAATAGAGGAGGTCATGAACCCTTACTGAACAGCTCTCTGTCCATGACCATAGCCTTTTGTCTTACGGCCTGAAGGTGCTATGAAAGGGATTTCATTTGTCCATCAGACTGCAGGAGTACAATAAGGTCACACAGAACACCATTCTTTTGTAATGTGTGAGACTTGACTTGGATATGCTGAGTGAGAATCCCAGGTTCTGAAAAAAAACCATGTCGAACCACAGATTGCTTGGATGAGTTCAAGTAGGGAAGAATGTGAATGCTGTTGGTTTTGTTACATGCAAAGACTTGTGCTAGGCACTTTGTAAATACCCTGTGTTTAGCAGGCAATCCAAAGGCCAGTGAAGCAAACGATGGTGGAGCTTCTCTGCACTGAATATCAGAAAGTATCTGTGTTCCTTGCAAACTAGTATATGATGGTGGATATTCTTCGGGTCTAAGGTATCTGTCAGACACTGAGGGAATGGGATTGATAAGGTCAATATTTCCAGTTTTGGCACTCTGAGTAAGCTGTTCAGCCGTGATAGGTCCAGGATGGGTATCCAAGATTCACCCTTTATCTACTAGGATAAAACATGAAGACCACATCTGGTTTGGTTCTGCTTAGTGTTGGTAATACTAGACCTAGCTGTTCGAGTTCTTGTAGAATTTAGGGAACCAGAGGCAGTGGGACTCTTATTACAAGGAGAATAATTAACATATTTGGTTTTCTTAAGAAATTAAGTTTCTAACTTGAGAGATTATTGGAATAGCCACTTGTCTCTTGTGGTGCATTTGCAACTCTTTTTAAACTGGGCTACTCTTCCTGCTATCCTGTGGATGGGTGAGATGGTGATCAGGGTACGGAGAAGCTCCATGAGGTCATGGCTATTCACTTTGCAGGCTTCCCCTACTGGTTTCCCTCTGTTTTTGCACTGGCCCTTATCACCCTTTGTTGCTTATCCTCTGTTTGCCAACAAAGAATCCGCCAGATTTTGATAGGTAGCTTGACTCATACCTGGGCCTGGTGGCATGAAAAAACAGTTTCACCAACTGTATAATCTTCCCTATTTCCTCATCCTTCTGAATATTTCAACAGTAAGAGCCTCAAAGAGTAGATCCTTATCTAGAGGTGCACATTAAGCAGCCTCAACCAAGCAGGTCTCCTCATCACACAGCACAACTGCCACCCTGGATGCTGCATCTACTGCATCACAGCCACACATGGCAACAGTGCTTAGCCTCCTGACTACCACTGTTGGTGAAGGCCAATAATTCCGCTCTCATTTCCAAATCGGACACTGCTACAGTTTTCATCAGGTCAAAAACAGTGGTTTAAAACTTGGTCATACATGTCTGACAGTTAATGGAGCTGAAAGCCAGAGAGTAAGCTGTGTACACTTACCTCCCAAATCAGCCAAGCATCCTGACTTCCCTGTCACTGGGAAGAGATTCTGAACCAAAAACCAAATCAGACCCCTTCTCTGGATTCACAGACACTAGTGCTGGATCTAAGATGCTGAACCCTCTAAAAAGCTATGAGGCTTTTTTAGGAGCAGGGGGCTGGGTGTAAAGTTCCATGTAGTCATTTAGAAAAGCAACATGTAGAGTTACTAGGACTGGAGGACTACATGCACGTTTAGGAGCCTCGACAACCAGCAAATCAAAAAAAGAAGTTATGTCTTACCATAACATTCCATCTGTGTTGTTGATCTTCATTCTTTCATTACTGATGGGTTATCGGTTCCGTCTTTGGAACCGAGACGGCCAATATCAAACTCATGTCAGCCAAAAACTCTCGAGCAAAGGTCCTACACAGAATGCTTTGTTCCCTGTTACCTCAGATCGAGTTTTCAAGTAGACAGATAAAAGTATAGCCTACCTCTGGTCATAACAGACCTACAAGAAAGGAGTAGATGAGATCAACCAAGAACCTCTGGAAGGGGGGTGGAGGGTGGGAAGTAATAAATGAACGAAGATCAACAACACAGATGGAACGTTATGGTAAGACATAACTTCTTTATCTGATGTTGTTAATCTTCATTCATTCCTTACTGTTGGGACAGAGTCCCCAGCTACCTGTATTCCTGGATGGCCCTCATGGAAGGACATTCCTGAGCACCATGGAGCCAAAGGAAACTCTACCTCTGGAGGCAAAGTCAGAAGAATACAGGTATGAGGTTTGGCCCAAGTTGCAGCTGAGCAAATATAAGCCTTAGCATGGAAAGCTGCTGAAGTTGCCATAGACCTTGTAGAATTTGCTTTGACTCTGTGAGGCAAGGTGAGATTATTTTTGTTGTAGATAAAGGTGATACAATTTCTCAACCATGAAGCCAATGTAACTTTTGATACAGGATATTGCCTAGGTCCAGAAAAAGCCAGAAACAGTTGGTCTGATTTACGGTTAGATTTTGTTCTGTCCAGATAAAATTGTATTTGCCTATGAACATCCAAGGAGTGCAGGCAATACTCTCCCTTGTTAGAATGGTTAGGAAAGAACAACTAAGGTCAATAGCCTGGTTGATAGATCGCTTTGACACCACTTTTGGTAAAAAGGTAGAAATGGTTCTCAGTGATACCCTATTCCTCATGGAAGATAAGATAGGGAGGTTTGATGCATAAGGCCTGAAGTTCTGACAATTGCCTGGCCAATGTGATTGCAATCAGAAACAATGTTTTCCAAGAGAGAGATTTTATATCACAAGAAGAAGCAGGTTCAAAGGGTGGAGCTGTTAGAGCTTGCAGAACCAAAGACAAATCCCAAGATTGTACGTGTTCTCTAAAGGGAGGTTTTAGGTGGATAACCCCTTTCAAGAAAGTCTTACAGACTCATTGTCTGACATAAGTGAAGAATCTTAAAAAACAATATGAAAATTTGAGATGGCAGCTAAATGTACACAGATAGTAGAGGCAGACACCCCAGAGTGGAAAAGATGTGATAAGTAATCCAATACCACCAAGACCGGGGCTGACAAGTAGTCTATTTGATTATTTGCTGCCTATAAAGAGAACCTCTTCCATTTGTTAAGACAGATTAGTCTGGTGGATGATTTATGAGATGCAAGAAGAATATTGCGCACAGGGGATGAAAGGTTTTCATGCCTGGCAATCACAGGAAGTGGAGAAACCAAACTGTCAGTTTCAGGGTTGTAAGATTGGGGAGAATCAGACCCTGCAGATGGGAGATCAACGTTGGGGATGGATTGAGGATCCATGGTTGATCTAGCAGGTGAGGCCAGAGAAAGGGAAACCAGACTTGTCAAGGCCAATATGGAGCAATGAGGATCACTTTGCTCTTCAACTGTCATGCTTTCTTTAGAAATTGGGAGATGACGGGGAGAGGAGGATAGGCATAAAGAAGACCCGAGGGCCAAGTGTGGACTAGAGCTTCCCTTGGTGACTGTCCCCGAGGGGGTTCAGGGCAAAGTAGTTGCTGCACTTGTAGTTGGTTGGGGGAGGCAAACAGGTTGCAGCAAGGCTGGCCCCAGCGGTTGAAGATTGTTGCCGCTATCAAAGGATTGAGGGACCACTCGTGAGGCTGTAGAATGCACCTGCTCAATTTGTCCGCTATCACATTGGACCTCCTGGGAATGTGCACTGCAATCAGAAAGCAGTTGTTAGCTATCGCCCATTGCCATATTCTCAAGGCCTCTCAGTATAATGGGTAAGAACTGGTGCCCCCTTGTTTGTTGATGTACCAAACCACTGACATGTTGTCTGACTGGATCGCAATAGTCCCTGATGGAAAGATGGAGTGAAATGTTTGCAATGCTAGTTACACCGCCCTCAGTTCCAGGACATTGATATGCAAAAGGGCCTCTGTCTCCAACCAGGTGCCATGGACAGAGTTTCCCTGACACAGCCCCCCCCCCCCAATCAGGGAGGTGCCCGTGGTCACTCTGGCTATCGGTTGATGGGGGTTGAAAGGGCGATACCATTGTTGAGGATTTCGAGACATCCACCAGAGTAAATCTCTGAGTTACTTATCTGAAAAGACAAAGGATGTTGTAGAGGGTATAACTGAATGAGAAGTAGCCAGTGAAGGAGTCTCATGTGGAATCTGGCTAGAGGAACAATGGTAATCAAAGCTGCCATTGATCCCAATAGCTGAAGTACAGATCGAGCTGGGGATTTGTGGTGACAGAGCAGCAGATGAACTTGTCTTATTCTCTGAAGTCTGTGTTCTGGAAGGGATGCTGTGCAATTTCTTGTGGCCAACAGTACCTCTATAAATTCCAAAGACTGAGTTGGGGTTGTGTTGGATTTCTCCCAGTTGATAGTGATTCCCAGGCTTTGAGCTGTTAAGAGAGTATACTGCAGGGCTTCTTCCAGTAGACATCTGGTGAGGGCGGTGAGGAGCCAGTCATCTAGATATGGAAAAGCCTGGAATCCTTGAAGTCGGCAAGTGAGCGATAACCACTGCCATGCATTTTGTGAACACTCTGGAGGCTGTAGAGAGACCAAAGGGCAGGGCTCGAAACTGGTAGTGACTGGCTCCTATATGGAAGTGAGAGGTATTGTCTTGACTGTTTGTCCATTTTTAAGTGGTAATACGCATCTTGAAGATCTACAGAGCATATCCAATCATCTTCTTCCAGAAGAGGAAGGATAGACTGAACCGTAACCATCCGGAATTTCTTTGTTTTTACAAATTTGTTTAGTGTACTGTGATCCAGAATTGGTCTCCAGTCCCCTGTCTTTTTTGGCACTAAAAAGAACCTTGAGTAAAATCCGGATCCTATCTGGTCTGGGGGGACCGTCTGGATGACTCTTTTTTTGTAGCAGCTTTTGGATTTCGTGTGCTGCTGTTTCCCTTTGACTGGGTGGAATGTTAGGTAATACTCTTGATGAGACTGGGCAAAGATGGAAGGGGATGTGATAGCCTCTGGATATAATCCTTTGTACCCAAGAGTCGGTTATCTTTTGCCAGGCAGCAGGGTACAAAGAGAAATGACCCCCGACTGCTTCCAGAAATGAGCAGTCGGGCAACGCTTCAGGAGCACTGATAGGGTTGGCCAGAGAAAGAATCTCTGGAACCCTGGTTTCACAGACCTCCTCTCCCCTGAAAGGGGCATCTTCCATAGGAGTTTCCCCCTCTGCCTCTAGGGGAGAACTCGGCATGTGCATCCTGGAAAGAACCCTGTGATTTCTTGGCCAGATCTTTCCACTCCTCTGATTTCTGGAGTAGAATCGTTGAGGAGTGCAGACAAGGTCTTGCCATCTTGTCCACACCATGCCAGCATATCCTTGCCTTTAGGGCCAAACAAAGAAGTGGCCTCTATAGGGGCAATCATGAAGGAAGCCTTAAAGTAGTCTGCAAAGTCACAAAGGCGCATCCAAGCATGTCGTCTGGCAACTATACCTGCGCCTGCCACTCTAGCCCCCCCCCCTCTGTTGCGTGAGAAATAAGATGCATTAAATAGTTGGAAATGGACTCTACGGTGGCTATATGAGAAGCTACATTATCACGGACTTCATCAGAGACAGCTCCTGCCCAAGGTTTCAGAGAACTGGTTGATAAGCTCTCGCTGAAGCCTGGTAAAATGTGCCAAATAATTCAAAGACCTTACAGCGAAGGTCGATGAAGCAAACACAAGCTTCCCTAATCTGTCAGTCGTCCGGGACTCCTTGTTGGGTAGATGGACAGTTTGGCTCTCCTCTGCCCGATCCTTCTTAGTAGCAGCTGCCACCACCATAGCATCTACTGGAAGACCTCGTGACCAATGTGGGTGCACAGCTGGGGGCAATAATATTTTATCTGGCCTCTTAGGTATCGCTTCCATGGTATCAGGAGCCTTCCATGCACACTGCCGGATGAGCTGGACGAGCTCATCGGCAGGCGGGGTGACCCAGGAAGGTAGGGGGCCGGGCAGGAAAAGCCTGCAGGAATACAGATTCTTCAAAGGAAGGATTAGAGGGCTTGCCGTCATCCCTCTAAGGATCTCGAGGATGTCACCAAAGGACACCTCAGAGGGTGACCGTGGGGACCCTTCCCAGTCATCAAAATCCGCATCTTCAGTCAATGACTCCTCAGTGGAGTCCATGTGCTTCCTCTTACATGTTGTTTTGCGGGGTGCTTCCTCAGTGGGAGGTTCTGGGGAAGATTGCAAAGATGGGGTCTCCTGAGGAGTAGAGACCTGAGGCTCTTGTGCTCGGTGTCCAGTAGTTGAAGCTTGTGGCAGTTGCAGCGCAGAGTGGGGAGAGGACTCCTACATATGAGCTTTGCTAGTGGGGGCAAGCACCCTCTACATGGCCTGGAAGGCTGACCCACCAAAGGAGGGATGGGAGCCCGGAACCGAGCATGACAACCTCAGAACAGGGGTCACACCCCACCCTGATGAGCCCACCCCCCAGACCAGGAGTCTCAAGAGGACCGTGAACTGTAAGAAAGAAAGGATTCCTGGAAGGTGCCATAGAAAAAATCAGCATGGAGCCAGGAATGCCCTCCCCAATGGCACAGCCACTGGCCTGAGAACAGCCTGATGCCCAGTGCACCGAAGGCCACAAGAATGACTCTGGTTCCAAAGTGAGATCCACTATTGGAGTCGGAGGGAGGGAAGCTGCTGTCGGAGTAATAGGCTTCAAGACTTGAGTGGAATTCGAAGGAGGAATAAACGTTGAGGTTTGAGGCAATATATGCTCACCTGAATGAGGGAATGTGGACTTCGACAGTTGAGAGCGACCTCTGGCCACAAGCAACTGATCAACAAGCCGCAACACATCCTGTTCAGAAAGACTCTTTGTTGGCCTCATGGAGAAGGCTGATGGCGATTCTGGCCTTTCTAGGAAAGGACTATACTGACTGCTAGCAAAAGGATCCAGTGAAGGGGAATATTTGGTCTTTGCCAATTCAATAGGTGCAGAACTCAGAGCCAAGGAAATCTGCATAGAAGAAAACGGTGTGGAAAAGGTCTGCGCTGAAGATGTCAGTGCTGTAGTAGTTGA